>NC_090440.1:274961700-275262351 GCF_031143425.1 Pleurodeles waltl
ATCGATGATTGCCTTGAGATTCGGCAACCACACCTTTGCCTGTAGACGTGACTTTACTTTCTCCCTGCCTTGATGTCCTCCGTGGACTAGAAGTGCTACTCCTTGTTGTAAACGGTCCAGGATCACCAACTGGCACCTCGTAGTGTGAGGCCATTTGGAGTGGCGTGGAGCTTATCCTGGATGCTTCATAATTGTGTGATGGTTTTCCAGGTCTGTCCCTTGCCAGCTATTGGCGCCACAGAGTAAGTTTCACCATGAGCCTTGTTGCAGGGCATCTGCTACGTTGATTAGCAGGGCATCACCCTTTGTTGCTTCTTCAATTTCGCTCAGGCTCATTGTTCTCAGGAATGCGCTTTTTGTCATTAAGTGGATGTATTCCTCTGATGACTTTGCAGCTTTATCGTCATTTCTCACTTCTGTTGCACAATGGCGTAAGAGGAAGTCTGCTGAGTTCTTAGGCCCTTGTCAATAGATAATGTTAAAGTTGTAGTACTGGAGTTGAATAGCCCAAAACTCTATACGAGGTGGATGTAGTGCTGTGTCCCGAAACAGTGGTACCAGTGGCTGGTGGTCAGACTATGAACTGTCTCCCACAGAGGTAGAGATGGAAGTGGGCACAAGCCCACTTAATGGCCAAAGCCTCCCTTTCTATTTGTGTGTATCTCATTTCAGTCTGGGTGAGGGATCTGCTGGCAAATGCCAGTGGTGTGCCCATCTGCCAGGTTCATCTTCTTGGGTGAGCACAATGCCAATGTCTACATGGCATGCTTCGATGAGTAGTTCAGTTCTTTTCTTTTGGTCAAAATATGCCATTGTTGCCTTTCTCAGAAGAGTGTCCTTAATCTTCTGGAATGCTGTTCTTCTGGCTGGTCCCATTTTCAGCAGGTGCTAGGCTTCATGAGTGTTCTCAGTGGCTCGGCAATCATTGCAAGACTGGGGATGAACCTGCCACAGAATGTGGCCATCCCAAGGAAACTGTGAATTCCTGACACAGTGGTGGGTGCTGTTGCTTGTTTCATGGAATGTGATGTCCTAGGGTCCACTTGCACGCCATTTGGTTGAATATGTAGCCAAAGAATTCAATTGAGTTTTGGCAGAGGGAGCATTTTTCCATGTGTAGGGTAACACCATATTCCCACAGGCATTTCAGAGTGGCATGCAGATGTTTGTGGTGTTCTTCCACTGTCGCTGAGAAGATCAAAATATCGTTGTTGACATTCATGACTCCCTGGATCCCTGAGTTTCTTTTATTGCATCTTGGAACACTTAAGCTGCTGAGGAGGTCCCAAAATTCTGACATAGCCCCAGGTTAGTTGAGAATGTTGTGATATATCTACTCTCCCTTCTGGCAGGAGCAGATGATGGTACCCTGAGGTCAGGTGTAACTTGGAGGACCATTGCGCCCCATTGAGAGCAGCAATTATATCCTCCATGGTCGGTGTGAGGTGTCTTTTTCATTTGATCACTTTATTGGGTAGATGCATGTCGATGCACAAAAGTACTTTGCTTGGTTGTTTTGGCTTCTCCACAGTCACTGTGACTGACACCCAGGGGTTTGGTCCTGAGAGACTTTTGATCACTCCTTGGCTCTTGAATCTTTTCAGTTTGTGCTCAACCAGGGGTCACAAGTGGAAGGGCACACGTTAGTGGCGAGTGCCACGTGCCACTGGTTTGACAGATTTGCAACCATTACCAGAGGAGCTTTTAAGCACCGAGCCCACTAAATAGGCATCAGCGCATTCTACTCTTATGGTGGGTGTCTTTGTTCAGTACTTGAGTGGAGGCCAAGTCCATTTCAGAGGCCCCCGTGGCAAAGAGATCGTGTGACTGGCTATCATGAGGATGTCATCCAACCTAATGTTAGGTTGCCTTAGAATGAGGCCTCTAAGTGTCTTGTTGCTGCAACCCTTAATTAGCCGTGCCTTGAGTGCCCAAACTGCAGCCTCATAGTTGTTTGCTGCACCACTATTGAAAAGGTGCTTGGACAGTTTATAAATCTTCTCCCACACGTGATGAAGTAGTGAGGAGTGGTTTACAACTCAGTCTGTTTTTCTGGACACAACAAAATAGATGTCCAATCTTTCTAGCCAAATGTGCCATCTGGGTGCGGCTGTGGCTGGGTCAGAGAGTTCGCTGAAAGGCTGCATGACCCAAATGAGCACATGTTGGTGTGGAATCCTGATCTGTTGTTGCACAGGCCGGGGATGTGCATTTACATCATTAGCCATGGTGCTGGACAGTTGAGTCAGCAGCAGAGCGTGGGTAGGGCTTCAATGTGGAATAATGAACTGCCACAAGTGGGCTGGATGAAGAGTCGGAAACTGGCAGTCTCTGGGCGGAGCAGTGTTTGCAGCATATGATGCAGTAATGGTTTTCCAATGGTGTAACAAAAGCAAGAGGCGGCTGTGGGGGTAGGGCAAAAGCTGCAGGTATAAGGGTCTTGTGTGAGGCAGCACAGCTCACTTATTTGGAATGTTGCAGTGAAGAATATAGGCCTGAGTTCAGGCGAGTGGTCAAATCTGCATTTCAACAGGTTTACTCTTTTTTCTTTTTGTTTGTTTCTGTCTTCTCTCCACTTATCTGCGCTGGCCTTGTGGGCTGGAATGCGGCTGGCGAGCTCCCAGGGCAGGAAGTTGCACTCCGGAGTTACCGCGCAGTATGCCCTGGTGATTGACATGTGTCCAAGCATCTTCGGCCTGCTTCTGGCAGATTGATGAGGGAGGTGGTCGAAGCTTGTGGTGCAGGGTGGATTCAGTGGCGGTGCAAAGTCGCAGGCCTTGAGTCAGAGCCGTGAGTCAGAGGCAGGGTCGCCGTAGGTAGCTGAGGCTCACCAAGGTATGGCAGAGGTGGGTTCGTGCTGGACAAAGGGACATGCAGGGTAGGTCTTCCCTCATCGCCAGGTGTGGTGGGGCCATGCAGAGGACCCTCTCCGCATGGAGGGCCACACAGGGGCTTGCGCGAAGGAGGAGCCGCAGTGAATGACACTCATACACAGGAGTGCTGGTATGGGTGTAAAGAACATGTGCCGTCTACGACCCCTTTATTTATAGCCTGCCAGAGGATGTGTGGTGGTCCATATCCGGGTGAATAAGACACCCGTAACAGTCCGGGTGGCACATTACAGACACCTTGATAGGGTGTATAGCTATTTTTATAGTCAGCAGTGGTTGCCATTTTTTGTTCGGCTAACAGGATACGTCATAAGTGCACATGGTTCCATTTCAGAAGGGATTTTCCCTTTTTGAAACCTCTTTTAGCACATTTCAGTGTAGACGTGGGGCCTATGAGCTGCGCTGAAGTAACACGCAGACACTTGTGTGGGGTACTGGGGAAGAACTGCGTCAGTGCAGCCCCCTCTTTATTTATAGGCTCTGTTCCGCGCTCCGCCCGGACGCGCGGAACAGGATACAAATTATAGGAGAGGCCGGATGGCTCTCTGCATCCCTCCCATGTTTTAATTCACACGGGCCAGTAGAACAAATACACACACTTAACCAAACCCAAATAATGAGTCCACAATGGAGAACCTGCGACTCAAACAAAACAAAAGAAATAGTAACGCAGAAAAAGGGCAGCAGTTCCCTTCAAATCCTGGAAGCAACTTTTAGAATTCCACTTTGCAACACCCCGGGGTGCCGTCGCCGGACGCTGACGCCAGGATTTCACCTGTGACTAGTATAGATGACAAACAAAGTCTTTGAGTTGACTGTTCGGCATGGGATTGGGCCGCAGATGATACCTTCCACCTCTGTGAGGCAACCCTTCAGGCTCGCCCTCCTTCGCCGATGAGCTCTGCACACCTGGGACGGATGCCGTACCACCTTCAGCTCTTCCAATATCATTCGGGAGGACACCAGATTCTTCATCGATCTCTCCATTTTCCCCAGACTGGGCTGAGACTCCCGCTCTCCTGAAGTGTGACATATTCCTGGTGACTCTGCCTTCCTCGAGCTGCTGTTACCATGGCACCTTTTACACCAATGATCTGCCATGGTTCAGGTTCAAAAGTTGTTTGAAACTTTCCTCCTGGCCGACGACTTTTGACTACCACCAGATCACTTTCTTGAAAATCTCTAAACCTACTTCGCCGTTTCTCCGTAGCTTTTTGGTTATTAAGTTCTCGACGGCGCTGGGTAGCTTGGACATCTAGTTCTGGGGCCACCCAGTGAGGACCAGCCGGGATACAATCTCTTGGTGGAGCTCTAAACATCAACGCTGCCGGGGCACACCCAGTGGTGCTGTGCGGGGTCTGGCGATAAGCACTAAGGAACTGCTGCAAACATTTTTCTCCATCTTCTCTCTGTTCCACGCCTATCTGTAGAGCTCTGTTTAGAGTTCGCATGAACCTTTCAACATCACCATTGGCCTGAGGCCAATAAGGCATGACCTTACGATGACGTGTGGCCAGACCATCCAGATAAGACCTAAACTCTTGTCCATGGAACGGAGGCCCGTTGTCAGTCCTGACCTCGTCCGGGAGTCCAAACATGGCGAATGTCTTTTGAAGTACGGGCCGTACATTCTCAAACGAGGTCGAGGACACGACTTCAACAACCGGAAACTTCGTATATGAGTCCATAAGGACGACTGTCAACCTCCCGTCTGGGAAGCTGCCAAAGTCCATGCTCACTTTCATCCACGGCTTCTGACTAGCTGGTTCCGTGATGATTGGGCAGCTAGGTGGCTCTCCAGATGTGATAATGCATGAATGACACTTCCCCACCAGCTCATCAACCTGACCGTCCATGCCAGGGAACCACACTTTCGCACGCAACCTGGCTTTGGTCTTGGCAGCACCCTGATGACCCTGATGGGCCAACTCCACCATTCGGGCCCACAGACTCCAAGGCAGTACAATTCTCCTTCCCCGAAGAATCAGCCCCTGATCATCCGCAGAGAGCTCGTCTCGCACTCTCCACATTCCCTGCATCATCTCCTTGTGTTCCAGATTGGATACTTTCGTCTTTTCCAGGAAATGTTTCCATTGTCTGTGCTCTAAGGCTTCCCTGACTTGATTCAATACCACATCTGTTTTGGTGGCATCCATAATGTCGACTATCCCAAGGGCATTAGGACATGCCGACTGCACAACCATGTTCACGAACACTTCCGTGCTCTCTTCATCCTGTTCCTGGTATTCATCGGACATTATTGGAGACGGGTGACGAGACAAGTAATCAGCTGGGTTGTTTACCCTTGGTCGATAGACCACAGTAAATCGATAGGGCTGAAGCAAAACAGCCCACCTCTCTATTCGTGGAGGCGCCAGACGCAGGCCTCCAGCAAACAGAGACACTAAAGGCTTGTGGTCAGTTACCACTTGAAATTCTTGTCCATATAAGTACAAATGAAAATGTCTGCACGCCCATCGAATAGCTAACGCTTCTCGCTCAATCTGTGCATATCTGGTCTCAACTGCAGACAACGCCCTGCTGGCATATGCAACCCGAACCCACTCCTGATGATTCTGTTCCTGGAGAAGAACGGCACCGAGGCCTACGGGGCTGGCATCGACCACGACCTCCGTCCGTCGGTGGGGATTAAAGTACGCCATGGTGGATTTATCTAATAGCGCTGCTTCGATGTCTGTGAATGCTTTGTCTGCAGCCGGGCTCCATTCCCACCTCTGTACTCCTTTCGTGATTTGTTGGAGTGGTTCTGCCATAGTAGCAAGCTGTGGAATGAACCTTCCGCAATAGGTGGCCATGCTTAGGAAACTTCTCACTTCCGTGGGATTCTTCGGAACCATGGCTTGCCGAATGGCGTCGGCTTTCCGTGGGTCTACTTGAAAACCTTCTTTGGAGAACACATAACCAAAAAACTCCACCGACGTTTGATAAAACGCAAAAAAAATTCTGTGGAGCGTCAGCCCTGCCTCTGCTAGCCTCTGTAAAGTAGCTCTCAAGTGGTGATGGTGTTCGTCTCTTGTCTTAGAGTGTATGAGGATGTCATCACTTAGATTTATCACCCCTGGTAACCCGGACAAAGACTCTCGAATGGCATTCTGGAAAACCTCTGCAGCCGAGGACACCCCAAAGCTCAACCTCTTGTACCGCCGGAGCCCCACATGCGTTGAGAATGTGGTGATGTTCCTACTCTCTGGATCCAATTGTAGCTGATGATACCCAGCATTCAGGTCCAATTTTGAAAAACACTGTGCTCCATTCAGGTCTGCTATGATATCGTCCATGGTAGGTGTTATGTGTCTCTCTCTCTTGATGGCTTTGTTGGGTATGCGCATGTCGACACACAGACGAATAGCACCAGGTTGCTTAGGTTTCGGCGCTATTACCAGAGGTGAAACCCACGGTGTTGGCCCTTCTACCTTTTCAATTACTCCTTGACTTTCGAGTAACTGCAACTCTTTTTCCACTGCAGGTCATAAATGGAACGGCACACGCCGATGTCTCAAAGCAACTGGCGGGACGCTTGGGTCTATGTGAAGTTTGACTTGTTTGCCTTTTAACCGTCCCAGCCCTTCAAATAGCTGCGGAAACTCCCCAACCAGCTGTTCGACATGTGACTCGTATATTTGTTGTGCAAAGAACACCAGTTCCAGCTCCTCCGCAGTGTGAAACCCCAACAGTGTACCTCGGTCTCCTGTTACCACATAAAATTTTGCTTGCGTTGAAACACTTCCACTAGCCACAGACACTTCTATCGTGCCTTTCAGCGGCAGTGGCTCTCGACCTCCGTAATTGTATATTTTAGTGGTAGTTAGGGTAAGAAATGGTGTCGGGACCAACTGTCGGAACAGGGTGTCATCCATTACATTAACGGATGCCCCTGTATCGATGAGTACTGTTGCTGACATGCCGTTGACTTGTATGTTGCTCATTGGTGGCAGTCGCTTCTTTTGTTGTCTCGCACTGGTGAACGAGATTATAAAGATGTCTTCGTCTTCATCTTCTTCAAAGACGGGCATCCCTTGAGTTGTACTTTCCCTAGAATCATCATTGCCTTTACTCACACTCCTGACTTTGGCATCTTTTCCCGTCTGATCTACTGGCCTGTTTCGTCCTGACCTGCACACCTTAGCAAAATGGTTGTTCTTGCCACACCGGTTACACGTTTTCCCTTTTGCCGGGCATCCTGATGTTGTCCTGCGTTCATACCCGCAGCTGCCGCAGGTGCGTTCACTGGACCTGAAAGAGTTCGGCCTGCGTCCAGACGGTGGACGAGCGTGAATGGCCTCTATCTGCTCTTCCTTTACTTGAAGTGGACGTGTGTTGGACGAGGCTGCCATCGATTGACCCCTCACCGCTGCCATGGCATCCGCCCGCACCGCCGACAGTTCGTGTGATCGTGCCAGGACCAGTATGTCGTCAAGAGAGATGCCTTGCTGGCGTAAGATGAGTTTCCGCAGGGCGTTGATTCCGGCACCCTTGGATGATCTGGGCTCTAATCTCCTCTTGCTGATTAAGCCCTACGTACGAACTTGCTAGCTTTCTCAACCGCGCGTAAAACATGTCCATTGACTCGACATCAGTTTGTTGAGCTTGGCGAAGCTTGAAACGTTCGTAGTCTGAATTTAGTTGTGGGTCAAAATGTCTGTTCAATGCTAGGACTGCAGCGTCAAAATCTGACCTATCACCTGTGTATGGGAGTGAATCAAATAACTCTTGCAGCTCGTCTCCACCCATTTTTTTTTTTTCTCTACACTGTATTGTAATGCCCCTTTTCACTACTCTTTATGGTTGCGGCTTCTCTTTTCCTCAGTTTTCTTATGGTGTGGCAGTGGGGTCTAAATCTTTGCTGTGTCTCTCTAGTTATTTTTTTATCTTTTTTTTTCTTTCTTTTCAGGGAGCTCTTCCGCTCCGGGATTCAGGCGCTCTAAACAAATCAGCGCACCCCTCGCTCGGGGAGTGCGGCCGTGTGCTCGCGTTGCCGTCTCCCAGCAACCGAGAGCACGCGTCTGTTCTGCCTCCCACGTGGTATACGCAGGCCTCGGACGGGAGCGCTGAAGCAGACTCACCGTCCAAGGTAGGGCCACCTCCTTGTTCCTGGGTCCGCGTGAGCGACCCCCACAATGCCGACCATCGCGTGCCGGGTGCAGATGGGCGGTGACCCAGTGAGCGCACAGCGGCCTCCACCAGTGGTGCGGCGGACCCGCTCCGGTAAGCCACGCACACGTTTCTTCTCCTACGTCTGGGTCAGGGTGGGCGGGGTCGCCGGTCGTCACAGGCGCCTTCGGGTGGGCTCCGAACTCGTCTTCTTTTCACTCCTGCACGGCACAGGGTTCATGGGCCCAGGCGTCGCAAGTGTAGACGTGGGGCCTATGAGCTGCGCTGAAGTAACACTCAGACACTTGTGTGGGGTACTGGGGAAGAACTGCGTCAGTGCAGCCCCCTCTTTATTTATAGGCTCTGTTCCGCGCTCCGCCCGGATGTGCGGAACAGGATACAAATTATAGGAGAGGCCGGATGGCTCTGTACATTCAGTACCTGGTGAGCTAAGCGTTCATTTCCGGTGGATTATTGTGGGCGATGTGATCACTGGATTAGGATTTTTAGTATTTCAGGCTCTTTTTACTCAAAATGCGTCCTAACACAAATGAAGCTAGCTACCCGGCATCAACTCAGGTTAATGCCCGAATTCTGTGAACATGTCTCCGAGGTTGGAACTGCAGTTTAAATGCTCGAGAAAGGAGCATTTCTATTTTTGAAAGACAGTAATAAAAATATGCCTTTTAAAGATATCACATTCTCGAGATTCCCCGTTTATCGGATTTTTCTACACAAAAAAGAATTGTCTAGCTTTGATATTCCTCTTAGCAAAATTACTCCGAGAAGGGCAGTGGTACCTGCAGTACTAAGAATACACACCAGATGGCACTAAAGCACCTACTTACCAAAGTGAAATGACTGAAAAAAGTCTGTATTTTTCTCTGTATTCCAGGTTGACTGCCAGCTTTAACTTCTGATTTCTATTGAAACCTTAGGTGTTCATTTACTTAAACAGAACCTAAATCATACTGCTTAAGTGTTTGTTTTTTTCGTATGATTTCTTTTTTTCTTTATCACAGCAAACCCTTCCAAAGCACAGTAACAAACCGGAGGGTCCAAGATTTAAAATCTCGCCCTTTGGCCACATTTTGTCTGCGCCATGGAGTTGATTTCGAAGAAATACGCCTACTATATCATCACGGAGTACAGGATCAATGAAGCACACATTGCTTTGTAGAAATAACACACAGATTTTACGTGGTAAAATAAGCAGGCGCAGTATGTTGACCATATGGTGTGAGCAAAAAATATCTCAGTATATTTCACGCAGCAAAGACTGAAATAATCACATAGAACCGACGATAGCGCTCAAAATTAAAACTAAGGTTCCTTCAGAAGAATGAAACGCAGATTAGCTCCGCCAATCCCGGGCGTTAGTGGGGGGGGGGGGGGGGGGGGGGGGACGGGTGGGGGTTGAGTAGAAAGCGTAAACGGGCTCCCAGCAAGGCCTCACAGCCCCTCCTCTACACATACAACAGTGGGAACGTCGCCATTATAAACCACTTCAATTGTAAATGTGCTTTTTGTAACGGTAAGAAAATCTCTCAGCTAATCAAGGAATAGCTCAGCAGGAACTGATGAAGCAAATTATTAAGTTTATCAGAGTAGTACTGTCACAGGAGACATGCGTGGCACCATGGGCGTAGGTATTTTTCAAAAACATAGAAAACTACAAAGAACCAGGCTGTCTCCATAGTTTGGCATTCATATTTTTCATCATATTTTTCACCTTTTAGGTAAGCCATTGATTCCTCTCTGAAACAACATGTATAAATGTTCCACCAAGGGATTCCCAATGGATAAGAAGTGTTGGCTCAAACATGCTCACCAATCAATTTTATGGCAAGACCGGTGCCTCATATTATGCCTTCTAATCTTGCCTTCATTTTAACAGCAGCAGTCAAGATAACACGATAATCAACACTCCTGAAGGCTGAACGAAAATAGCCAGTGGGAGGAAAAAACGTCAGCTTCACACGGACCAATAGCGTGACTAACATGAGTATATCACCTAACTTGACTGCTAACAGCCCTCTGTTCTTGCTGCTTGCAGTCAAGATAAGTATTATACTTTTCTTTATTGCTGTATGAAAACTGTCATAACATTTTGGTTAATGTATTTAAAGATTTTGCATGAGTGTGATAGAAGTTCGCTATGTGTTTCTATCCTTTATAGCAAATTCCCAGTCGTCACTTTGCCACATTATGTTCGCATGCTTGTCTTAATAGCATGCACGACGCGAGAGGCAGCGCACTGACATTTTATGTTGCAGTCAGCTACTTCTGCTTCATAATGCTCACTCTCTATAGCGTGTCAACTGCTCTCTGCGTTTAGTCTGTCCTGCTTTGGTGAGGGTTTCCGACTGTGTCCTGGCAGGGATTGTTTCCGTGAGTGTTCGCTTTGCGTTACCATCCACAGGCGGGGACTCGGTGTTGTCTGGCCTCTAGGGTTGCCTCACACGCCCCTTTTCGCCTCCAGGGTGTTTCCTTATTTCTTTGTACATGCCCTCCGGACACTCCTCTCAGTTCGTTTCATTTTAACCCTTTACAAGCTAAATTTTCAATAAACTGCAATTTGGTCATTGAAAGGAGCAATAAAAGTTGCATTCTGGAGGAGGAAGTCAGGAAATCATTAATGACAACATAAATGACTTTATTCAGTCTTCTGTGGCACAGGCTGTGGCAGCCTCTATGGAAACAAATTACAAAAATCTTGAAAGCTTGGTCATTAACCTGGTTTGTACATCTATTTTGGCCCATTCTGCGGGGAAATGCAGAAGGCGCAAAGCGATGGGTTATCCTGTACCATCCTATTCTAAACCCTCGCAAAATAAAGAAACTGCACAATTGGACAGTGAGGTTCTCTCACACTTGACAGAGGACGCAGTTCCTCACAGGCCTCCTTATTTTGAGGGGAATAATAATACAAATAGAAGGACCTCCGGTGATAAGGTTATTTTGACTGCAGCTAAATGTAAATCGAAAACCAAACATACTGCTACCACGTCATCTCCCATTCTCATTTCTCACATTGGCGACATTGATGATGAAATGTATGATTTGGAGTCAGACATTGGTGATGCTGGTGACATTGCTTCCCTCTCGGTGATTCCTTCTAAGAAGGCAAAGATTTTGCCCGTTGCCAACGATCCATTTGCAGCGGTTACAGTTGTGAACTCTGAGGGTGCACCAATGTTTGATCCCTCATTAATCCACCACCCTAATTCTACTGAATGGTTTCCGACAGACCATGTCTGTGAGTACATAGCCTCTTTACTCCAGTTGCCCCTGGATAAAGCGACCAGGGCCAACCTTAAATGTGAATGTCCTCATCCCTCCTTACCTTCTAAAATCTCTCTTACCCCTACCATAGATCCTTTAATGGTAACTTTTTTCCTCTAAATTTGGAAAGGATCCACGTAAAGGAGTGGACAAGGCATGGTCCACTTGTCAAGATAAATTACTGGACATTATTGGACCCCTTGCTCGCATTTTTAGTGGAGGCGGCTAGGCTCGAAGATTCCCCTATTGATCCAGAAACTTTGTCCCTCTGGGTACAAAGAGCTTTTTTTTTACTAGGTAACGCCAGTTCGTCCATTACCCGTAAGAGCAAGAAGGGTCTCTTGTTAAAATTAGATCCAAAGCTCACAAACCTAGTGCCATGGATCAAGGTTTAAAAGCAGATGGTATTCTTTTTGGGCATTCCTTTATAAAGGAACTGGGTAAATATGTAACTACTCTTTGGACAATGCCCAACATTCACTTAAAAAAGTCTTTACACATAAGGTTTGTGCCAGGGCCGGTAGAGGCAAGAGCCGCATTACCGCCCGCATCATGCAACACCAGTGATCCAGAGGCTCCTTCAACTCTTCATACAACTCTTCCTCACAAGAATACAAGCCCCAATTCTATCCTCAACGTGGTCAAGGTTTCCGTGGTCGGGAACAGAGGAGTTCCAGATTCCATCCACAAACAAGTAAGTCCTGCTTTTGGCCCTCCTTCAGTAGGAAGCCATCTTCATTTGTTTCTTCCAAAATGACAAACATTAATGCTAGATGCATGGGTCTTAAGTACAGTACAGGGTTACATGATCAAATTCTATTCGACCCCTATACAAACAGAATTTCCTTCTCCACCAAAGTTTTCCATGGAAATGTCCAACCTTGTTTCCTCAGAAATAGAATCTCTTTTGGCCAAACAAGCGATTCAAGTCACTTACCCAAATTTTTCATGTTTCTTCAGTTCCCTCTTCTTAGATCAGAAGAAAAACAAGAAAATGAGACCTGTAATAAACCTCAAAGAGTTCATTCACTCCATAATTTATCGTCATTTCAAGATGGAAACTATTCTCCATTTCAGAGACACACTTCAACGGGGTGTGGCTTCCGCGCCGTTCAAGATGGCAGCAGTCTGCTGAGCTCCGGAACAGCACGAAGGTTTCATTGATTTTTAAAGCCCTAAATCTTGTGCTGTACGCACTTTTATTACGGACTTTCCTTATGTTTTGTGTTGCTGTGGCCTCATTTTGATTACTCTAGATGGCTTTTTTGTGTTTATCTTCTCTCATGAAGTTAAATTGGTGAAGTCCTGTCAGATGCAAATGGCCGCCATTTTGTGTTTTTTCTCATGTTTACTTTTCCTTTTTTTCTCTCCATTCCTACGCTTGGCTTAAGCATCGACTTTATACTTAAGTACTGCTGTGAAAGAGATATTTATTAGTATTCTACTGTACTTTGGCAATGTTCGCAGCTCAAGGGTGGCCCTTTTAGACTAATTCTTCATTCTGGAGTTATGACGGTGAGTTCTTGGGTGGTACGATGTTTGGGATCACTACTACACTCATACAGAACATGTGTTTTCTACTCTCGTTATATCATCAGTCTTACGAGTGGTAGTGATTCATACTGGTGCATTGAATAAGTCTCTGTATGTTATCAATCAAATACTTTACTAATGAGCAACCTGATGTGCTTTAATGTGACTGACTCTCTCTCCTCCTACATACTCTCATTGCATCATACAAATACCTCACTTATTTACCTTTATATGAACTTACGTAGACTCTCTTGGATGCCATCCTCTACTTTACCGCTCAACTCCCTGCTTATCTATTATTGTTTTACTATATTCTTTCAAAGAAATGTTCATATAAATATCATCACATAGTACATGAGCAGAGTCTGACATATCCATCAATCAATCAATCAATCAATCAATTTATAAAGCACGCTATGTACCCGTTAGGGTTTCAAGGCGCGGGGGGGCAGCTGCTATCGGTCGAAGAGCCATGTCTTGAGGAGTCTCCTGAAGGTGAGGAGGTCCTGGGTCTGGTGCAGGGAGGTCGGGAGTGAGTTCCAGGTCTTGGCGGCGAGGTAGGAGAAGGATCTGCCGCCGGAGGTCTTGCGTTGGATTCGGGGAACGATAGCGAGGGCGAGGTTGGCAGAGCGGAGTTGGCGGTAGGGGACGTAGAAGTTGAGTCTGTTGTTCAGGTAGGCGGGTCCGGTGTCGTGTAGTGCTTTGTGCGCGTGGGTGAGAAGTTTAAAGGTGATCCTCTTGTCCACGGGGAGCCAGTGGAGGTCCTTCAGGTGGTGGGAGATGTGGCATCGGCGGGGTATGCCGAGGATCAGGCGGGCAGATGCGTTCTGGATGCGTTGGAGTCGTTGGATGTCTTTTGCTGGGATTCCTGTGTAGAGTCCGTTGCCGTAGTCGAGTCTGCTACTGACGAGGGCTTGGGTCACCGTTTTTCTGGTTTCCGTCGGGATCCACTTGTAGATTCTACGGAGCATGCACTGGGTGTTGAAGCATGAGGAGGAGACTGCGTTGACCTGTTTGGACATGGTGAGAGCGGAGTCGAGGATGAAGCCGAGGTTGCATGCGTGGTTGGCTGGAGTGGGTGGGGGTCCCAGCGCAGTGGGCCACCAGGAGTCGTCCCAGGCCGAGGGGGAGCGTCCGAGGATGAGGACTTCTGTTTTATCAGAGTTTAATTTCAGGCAGCTGTTTCTCATCCATTCGGCAATGGATTTCAGTCCCTCGTGGAGGTTGGCTTTTGCGGTGTGTGGGTCTTTAGTAAGGGAGAGGATGAGCTGGGTGTCGTCGGCGTAGGAGAGGATGCTGAGGTTGTGCTGACGGGCCAGTTGTGCGAGGGGTGCCATGTAGACGTTGAACAGCGTCGGGCTTAGCGAGGAGCCTTGGGGGACGCCGCAGATGAGGTTGGTGGCTTCGGAGCGGAAGGGTGAGAGCCAGACTCTCTGGGTTCTGCCGGAGAGAAAAGAGGAGATCCAGTTGAGGGCTTTGTCTTGAATTCCGACTTCGTGGAGACGAGTTAGTAGGGTGCGGTGGCAGACCGTATCGAAGGCGGCGGATAGGTCTAGCAGGATGAGGGCTGAAGTTTCGCCGTTGTCCATTTGTTGTCTGATGTCGTCTGTGGCAGCGAGGAGTGCGGTCTCGGTGCTGTGATTGCGCCTGAATCCGGATTGGGAGGGGTCCAGGATGGAGTTGTCTTCGAGGTAGTGGGTGAGCTGTGCGTTGACGATCTTCTCGATGACCTTCGCTGGGAAGGGGAGGAGGGAGATCGGGCGGAAGTTTTTGAGATCGTTGAGGTCAGCCTTGGGTTTTTTGAGGAGGGCTTGGATATCGGCGTGCTTTCAGCTGTCCGGAAAGGTTGCGGTGTCGAAGGATAGGTTGATGATCTTACGAAGTTGGGGGGCGATGGTGGAGTCGGCTTTGTTGTAGACGTGGTGTGGGCAGGGGTCTGAGGGGGATCCTGAGTGGATGGAGTTCATGGTCTTTCGGGTTTCGGCGTCATCTACGTGGGTCCAGTTTGTGAGGTGGTCGGCATGGGAGGAGTTGTCGGGGGTGGGGTCTGGCAGAGGAGTGGTGTTGAGGCTGGCGTGGATGGCGGCGATTTTCTGGTAGAAAAAGGTGGAGAGTGCGTCGCAGAGTTTCTGGGATGGTGGGACGTCGTTGACGTTGGCATTGGGGTTGGAGAGCTCCTTCACGATGCAGAAGAGTTCCTTCCTGTCGTGTGCGTTGTTGTTTAGGCGTTCAGTGAAGTGGGAGCGTTTGGTGAGTCGGATAAGTTGGTGGTGCTTGCGGGTGGCTTCCTTGTGGGTTGCTAGGCTGTCGGGTGTGCGCTCAAGAAGCCATTTTTTCTTGAGTTTCTGGCAGGTGCGTTTGGAGGTGATCAGTTCGTCTGTGAACCAGGCTGCTTTTTTCTTTTCTTGGTTGACGGTGGGCCTCTTGAGTGGTGCGAGGGTGTTGGCGCAGTTGAGGATCCACTGTTGGAGGTTTATGGCGGCGGAGTCCCGGTCGGTGGGGTCGGGCGGTGGGTTCTTGGAGAGGGTGCTGTTTAGTTGGTCTTCGGTGACTTTTCCCCAGCGGCGGTGTGGCGGTAGTGGGGGGCGGTGGTGTTCGGTGTTTTTCTTGAATGTGAAGTGGACGCAGTGGTGGTCGGTCCAGTGGAGTTCGGTGGTGTGGCTGAATGAGATGTGGTTGCTTGCAGTGAAGAGTGGGTCTAGGGTGTGACCTGCGATGTGGGTGGGTGTGTTGACCAGTTGTCTGAGTCCGAGGTTGGAGAGGTTGGTGGTCAGTGATGCGGTGTTGGCGTCGTTGTTGTTCTCCAGGTGGAAGTTGAGGTCTCCAAGGAGGATGTAGTCCGTTGAGGCGAGGGTGTGGGTGCTTGCGAGGTCGGAGATGGTGTCACTGAAGGGGGCTCTTGGTCCTGGAGGTCGGTAGATGAGGGTTCCTCTGAGGGTAGTGTTGGGGTCCGTGTGGATCTGGAAGTGAAGGTGTTCCGCTGTCTTGAGGGTGTCGTCCGTGTGGGTGTGGATCTTGAGGGTAGATTTGTGGACGATGGCTATTCCTCCTCCGATTCCGGTGGTGCGATCTCTTCTGGTGATCTTGTAGCCATCCGGGATGGCGATGGCGATGTCTGGGGCAGAGGAGTCGTTCCACCAGGTTTCGGTCAGGAAGGCTACGTCTGGGGCGGTGGAGTTGAGCAGGTCCCAGAGCTCTATGGCGTGCTTTCGTGCGGAGCGTGTGTTGAGGAGGATGCAGTGCAGGTGTTTGGTGTTGGTTGTTGCAGGCTTCGTTGTTCTGTTGCAGGTGAAGTTGCAGGTGCGGCAGGAGAAAGGTCCTTTGGTGTGCTTCGGAGTGGCCTGGAAGCAGGCTGTGGAGGAGCCAGGGTTAAGGGCGAGGAGTTCGCTGGCCGAGTAGCGAAGGCTGGTGGTGCGGGGGGCGTGCGGACCAGGGGGGGTGGCGCTGGGCGCGGTCCAGGTGCGGACGGGCGCAGACGGGCTTGCCTCTGGCACGCCTCCAGCGCCAGCCATTAAGAAGGGAGGGGGAGGGAGGAGCAGCTGGGAGGCGGGAGGCGGGAGGGAGCGGCAAATGGGGGCGCGAGAGCGGCGGGGCCGCAGGGAGGCAGCGGCAAGGAGAGATCGGCAAGGGGGAGCGCCCAAGGGGCGAGAAAACCAGAAAAAAGCAAGGCACAACAGTAAGGCAAAAAGTTAAAAACAGTCACAATATACAATGAATGCACAAATACAATCGGGGTACAGCGATCAGAAGGGGCACACTGGGGGCAAGAGCGCAAGGAGGCAAGGCGCTGAAAAAAGTGGAAAAAGACTTAGAGAACGGCGAAAAAGCGGAACAAGGGTCTAGTGAGGCTTACCAGGGCCTCGAACACGCTAACAGCAGCGTGGGCGGGGGTCAAGGGCACGAGACAGCAGGGTGGTGCTGCGGACGTGGGGGGCGAGCTCTAGACCTAAAACAGGTCAGAGGTCGCTCACTCGCGACGCGCAGGGCCAGCCATTAAGAAGGGAGGGGGGAGGGAGGAGCAGCTGGGAGGCGGGAGGCGGGAGGGAGCGGCAAATGGCGGCGTGAGGGGGGCGGGGCCGCAGGGAGGCAGCGGCAAGGAGAGATCGACAAGGGGGAGCGCCCAAGGGGCGAGAAAACCAGAAAAAAGCAAGGCACAACAGTAAGGCAAAAAGTTAAAAACAGTCACAATATACAATGAATGCACAAATACAATCGGGGTACAGCGATCAGAAGGGGCACACTGGGGGCAAGAGCGCAAGGAGGCAAGGTGCTGAAAAAAGTGGAAAAACACTTACAGAACGGCGAAAAAGCGGCACAAGGGTCTAGTGAGGCTTACCAGGGCCTCGAACACGCTAGCAGCAGCGTGAGTGGGGGTCAAGGGCACGAGACAGCAGGGTGGTGCTGCGGACGTGGGGGGCGAGCTCTAGACCTAAAACAGGTCAGAGGTCGCTCACTCGCGACGCGCAGCGCCAGCCATTAAGAAGGGAGGGGGGAGGGAGGAGCAGCTGGGAGGCGGGAGGGAGCGGCAAATGGGGGCGCGAGGGGGGCAGGGCCGCAGGGAGGCAGCGGCAAGGAGAGATCAGCAAGGGGGAGCGCCCAAGGGGCTAGAAAACCAGAAAAAAGCAAGGCACAACAGTAAGGCAAAAAGTTAAAAACAGTCACAATATACAATGAATGAACAAATACAATCGGGGTACAGCGATCAGAAGGGGCACACTGGGGGCCAGAGCGCAAGGAGGCAAGGCGCTGAAAAAAGTGGAAAAACACTTACAGAACGGCGAAAAAGCAGCACAAGTGTCTAGTGAGGCTTACCAGGGCCTCAAACACGCTAGCAGCAGCGTGGGCGGGGGTCAAGGGCATGAGACAGCAGGGTGGTGCTGTGGACGTGGGGGGCGAGCTCTAGACCTAAAACAGGTCAGAGGTCGCTCACTCGCGATGCGCAGCGCCAGCCATTAAGAAGGGAGGGGGGAGGGAGGAGCAGCTGGGAGGCGGGAGGCGGGAGGGAGCGGCAAATGGCGGCGCGAGGGGGGCGGGGCCGCAGGGAGGCAGCGGCAAGGAGAGATCGGCAAGGGGGAGCGCCAAAGGGGCGAGAAAACCAGAAAAAAGCAAGGCACAACAGTAAGGCAAAAAGTTAAAAACAGTCACAATATACAATGAATGCACAAATACAATCGGGGTACAGCGATCAGAAGGGGCACACTGGGGGCAAGAGCGCAAGGAGGCAAGGCGCTGAAAAAAGTGGAAAAACACTTAGAGAACGGCAAAAAAGCGGCACAAGGGTCTAGTGAGGCTTACCAGGGCCTCGAACACGCTAGCAGCAGCATGGGGGGGGGGGGCAAGGGCACGAGACAGCAGGGTGGTGCTGCGGACGTGGGGGGCGAGCTCTAGACCTAAAACAGGTCAGAGGTCGCTCACTCGCGACGCGCAGCGCCAGCCATTAAGAAGGGAGGGGGGAGGGAGGAGCAGCTGGGAGGCGGGAGGCGGGAGGGAGCGGCAAATGGGGGCGCGAGGGGGGCGGGGCCGCAGGGAGGCAGCGGCAAGGAGAGATCGGCAAGGGGGAGCGCCCAAGGGGCGAGAAAACCAGAAAAAAGCAAGGCACAACAGTAAGGCAAAAAGTTAAAAACAGTCACAATATACAATGAATGCACAAACACAATCCGGGTACAGCGATCAGAAGGGGCACACTGGGGGCAAGAGCGCAAGGAGGCAAGGCGCTGAAAAAAGTGGAAAAACACTTAGAGAACGGCGAAAAAGCGGCACAAGGGTCTAGTGAGGCTTACCAGCGCCTCGAACACGCTAGCAGCAGCGTGGGCGGGGGTCAAGGGCACGAGACAGCAGGGTGGTGCTGCGGACGTGGGTGGCGAGCTCTAGACCTAAAACAGGTCAGAGGTCGCTCACTCGCGACGCGCAGCGCCAGCCATTAAGAAGGGAGGGGGGAGGGAGGAGCAGCTGGGAGGCGGGAGGCGGGAGGGAGCGGCAAATGGGGGCGCGAGGGGGGCGGGGCCACAGGGAGGCAGCGGCAAGGAGAGATCGGCAAGGGGGAGCGCCCAAGGGGCGAGAAAACCAGAAAAAAGCAAGGCACAACAGCAAGGCAAAAAGTTAAAAACAGTCACAATATACAATGAATGCACAAATACAATCGGGGTACAGCGATCAGAAGGGGCACACTGGGGGCAAGAGCGCAAGGAGGCAAGGCGCTGAAAAAAGTGGAAAAACACTCACAGAACGGCGAAAAAGCGGCACAAGGGTCTAGTGAGGCTTACCAGGGCCTCGAACACGCTAGCAGCAGCGTGGGCGGGGGTCAAGGGCACGAGACAGGAGGGTGGTGCTGCGGACGTGGGGGGCGAGCTCTAGACCTAAAACAGGTCAGAGGTCGCTCACTTGCGACGCGCAGCGCCAGCCATTAAGAAGGGAGGGGGGAGGGAGGAGGGAGAAGCAGCTGGGAGGCGGGAGGCGGGAGGGAGCGGCAAATGGGGGCACGAGGCGGGTGGGCCGCATGGAGGCAGCGGCAAGGAAAGATCGGCAAGGGGGAGCGCCCAAGGGGCGAGAAAACCAGAAAAAAGCAAGGCACAACAGTAAGGCAAAAAGTTAAAAACAGTCACAATATACAATGAATGCACAAATACAATCGGGGTACAGCGATCAGAAGGGGCACACTGGGGGCAAGAGCGCAAGGAGGCAAGGCGCTGAAAAAAGTGGAAAAATACTTACAGAACGGTGAAAAAGCGGCACAAGGGTCTAGTGAGGCTTACCAGGGCCTCGGACACGCTAGCAGCAGCGTGGGTGGGGGTCAAGGGCACGAGACAGCAGGGTGGTGCTGCGGACGTGAGGGGCGAGCTCTAGACCTAAAACAGGTCAGAGGTCGCTCACTCGCGACGCGCAGCGCCAGCCATTAAGAAGGGAGGGGGGAGGGAGGAGCAGGTGGGAGGCTGGAGGCGGGAGGGAGCGGCAAATGGGGGGCGAGGGGGGCGGGGCCGCAGGGAGGCAGCGGCAAGGAGAGATCGGCAAGGGGGAGCGCCCAAGGGGCGAGAAAACCAGAAAAAACCAAGGCACAACAGTAAGGCAAAAAGTTAAAAACAGTCACAATATACAATGAATGCACAAATACAATCGGGGTACAGCGATCAGAAGGGGCACACTGGGGGCAAGAGCGCAAGGAGGCAAGGCGCTGAAAAAAGTGGAAAAACACTTACAGAACGGCGAAAAAGCGGCCCAAGGGTCTAGTGAGGCTTACCAGGGCCTCGAACACGCTAGCAGCAGCGTGGGCGGGGGTCAAGAGCACGAGACAGCAGGGTGGTGCTGCGGACGTGGGAGGTGAGCTCTAGACCTCAAACAGGTCAGAGGTCGCTCACTCGCGACGCGCAGTGCCAGCCATTAAGAAGGGAGTGGGGAGGGAGGAGCAGCTGGGAGGCGGGAGGCGGGAGGGAGCGGCAAATGGGGGGCGAGGGGAGCGGGCCGCAGGGAGGCAGCGGCAAGGAGAGATCGGCAAGGGGGAGCGCCCAAGGGGCGAGAAAACCAGAAAAAAGCAAGGCACACCAGTAGGGCAAAAAGTAAAAAATAGTCACAATATACAATGAATGCACAAATACAATCGGGGTACCGCGATCAGAAGGGGCACACTGGGGGCCAGAGCGCAAGGAGGCAAGGCACTGAAAAAAGTGGAAAAACACTTACAGAACGGCAAAAAAGCGGCACAAGGGTCTAGTGAGGCTTACCAGGGCCTCAAATACGCTAGCAGCAGCGTGGGCGGGGGTCAAGGGCATGAGACAGCAGGGTGGTGCTGTGGACGTGGGGGGCGAGCTCTAGACCTAAAACAGGTCAGAGGTCGCTCACTCGCGATGCGCAGCGCCAGCCATTAAGAAGGGAGGGGGGAGGGAGGAGCAGCTGGGAGGCGGGAGGCGGGAGGGAGCGGCAAATGGGGGCACGAGGGGGCGGGGCCGCAGAGAGGCAGCGGCAAGGAGAGATCGCAAGGGGGAGCGCCAAAGGGGCGAGAAAACCAGAAAAAAGCAAGGCACAACAGTAAGGCAAAAAGTTAAAAACAGTCACAATATACAATGAATGCACAAATACAATCGGGGTACAGCGATCAGAAGGGGCACACTGGGGGCAAGAGCACAAGGAGGCAAGGCGCTGAAAAAAGTGGAAAAACACTTAGAGAACGGCAAAAAAGCGGCACAAGGGTCTAGTGAGGCTTACCAGGGCCTCGAACATGCTAGCAGCAGCATGGGGGGGGGTCAAGGGCACGAGACAGCAGGGTGGTGCTGCGGACGTGGGGGGCGAGCTCTAGACCTAAAACAGGTCAGAGGTCGCTCACTCGCGACGCGCAGCGCCAGCCATTAAGAAGGGAGGGGGGAGGGAGGAGCAGCTGGGAGGCGGGAGGCGGGAGGGAGCGGCAAATGGGGGCGTGAGGGGGGCGGGGCCGCAGGGAGGCAGCGGCAAGGAGAGATCGGCAAGGGGGAGCGCCCAAGGGGCGAGAAAACCAGAAAAAAGCAAGGCACAACAGTAAGGCAAAAAGTTAAAAGCAGTCACAATATACAATGAATGCACAAATACAATCCGGGTACAGCGATCAGAAGGGGCACACTGGGGGCAAGAGCGCAAGGAGGCAAGGCGCTGAAAAAAGTGGAAAAACACTTAGAGAACGGAAAAAAAGCGGCACAAGGGTCTAGTGAGGCTTACCAGGGCCTCGAACACGCTAGCAGCAGCGTGGGCGGGGGTCAAGGGCACGAGACAGCAGGGTGGTGCTGCGGACGTGGGGGGCGAGCTCTAGACCTAAAACAGGTCAGAGGTCGCTCACTCGCGACGCGCAGCGCCAGCCATTAAGAAGGGAGGGGGGAGGGAGGAGGAGCTGGGAGGCGGGAGGCGGGAGGGAGCGGCAAATGGGGGCGCGAGGGGGGCGGGGCCACAGGGAGGCAGTGGCAAGGAGAGATCGGCAAGGGGGAGCGCCCAAGGGGCGAGAAAACCAGAAAAAAGCAAGGCACAACAGTAAGGCAAAAAGTTAAAAACAGTCACAATATACAATGAATGCACAAATACAATCGGGGTACAGCGATCAGAAGGGGCACACTGGGGGCAAGAGCGCAAGGAGGCAAGGCGCTGAAAAAAGTGGAAAAACACTTACAGAATGGCGAAAAAGCGCCACAAGGGTCTAGTGAGGCTTACCAGGGCCTCGAACATGCTAGCAGCAGTGTGGGCGGGGGTCAAGAGCACGAGACAGCAGGGTGGTGCTGCGGACGTGGGGGGTGAGCTCTAGACCTAAAACAGGTCAGAGGTCGCTCACTCGTGACGCGCAGCGCCAGCCATTAAGAAGGGAGGGGGGAGGGAGGAGCAGCTGGGAGGCGGGAGGCGGGACGCAGCGGCAAATGGGGGCGTGAGGGGGGCGGGGCCGCAGGGAGGCAGCGGCAAGGAGAGATCGGCAAGGGGGAGCGCCCAAGGGGCGAGAAAACCAGAAAAAAGCAAGGCACAACAGTAAGGCAAAAAGTTAAAAACAGTCACAATATACAATGAATGCACAAATACAATCGGGGTACAGCGATCAGAAGGGGCACACTGGGGGCAAGAGCGCAAGGAGGCAAGGCGCTGAAAAAAGTGGAAAAACACTTACAGAACGGCGAAAAAGCGGCACAAGGGTCTAGTGAGGCTTACCAGGGCCTCGAACACGCTAGCAGCAGCGTGGGCGGGGGTCAAGGGTACGAGACAGCAGGGTGGTGCTGCGGACGTGGGGGGCGAGCTCTAGACCTAAAACAGGTCAGAGGTCGCTCACTCGCGACGCGCAGCGCCAGCCATTAAGAAGGGAGGGGGGAGGGAGGAGGGAGGAGCAGCTGGGAGGCGGGAGGCGGGAGGGAGCGGCAAATGGGGGCACGAGGCGGGCGGGCCGCAGGGAGGCAGCGGCAAGGAGAGATCGGCAAGGGGGAGCGCCCAAGGGGCGAGAAAACCAGAAAAAAGCAAGGCACAACAGTGAGGCAAAAAGTTAAAAACAGTCACAATATACACCGAATGCACAAATACAATCGGGGTACAGCGATCAGAAGGGCCACACTGGGGGCAAGAGCGCAAGGAGGCAAGGCGCTGAAAAAATTGGAAAAATACTTACAGAACGGTGAACAAGCGGCACAAGGGTCTAGTGAGGCTTACCAGGGCCTCGAACACGCTAGCAGCAGTGTGGGCGGGGGTCAAGGGCACGAGACAGCAGGGTGGTGCTGCGGACGTGAGGGGCGAGCTCTAGACCTAAAACAGGTCAGAGGTCGCTCACTCGCGACGCGCAGCGCCAGCCATTAAGAAGGGAGGGGGGAGGGAGGAGCAGCTGGGAGGCGGGAGGCGGGAGGGAGCGGCAAATGGGGGCGCGAGGGGGGCGGGGCCACAGGGAGGCAGCGGCAAGAAGAGATCGGCAGGGGGAGCGCCCAAGGGGCGAGAAAACCAGAAAAAAGCAAGGCACAACAGTAAGGCAAAAAGTTAAAAACAGTCACAATATACAATGAATGCACAAATACAATCGGGGTACAGCGATCAGAAGGGGCACACTGGGGGCAAGAGCGCAAGGAGGCAAGGCGCTGAAAAAAGTGGAAAAACACTTACAGAACGGCGAAAAAGCGGCACAAGGGTCTAGTGAGGCTTACCAGGGCCTCGAACACGCTAGCAGCAGTGTGGGTGGGGGTCAAGGGCACGAGACAGCAGGGTGGTGCTGCGGACGTGGGGGGTGAGCTCTAGACCTAAAACAGGTCAGAGGTCGCTCACTCGCGATGTGCAGCGCCAGCCATTAAGAAGGGAGGGGGGAGAGAGGAGCAGCTGGGAGGCGGGAGGCGGGAGGCAGCGGCAAATGGGGGCGTGAGGGGGGCGGGGCCGCAGGGAGGCAGCGGCAAGGAGAGAACGGCAAGGGGGAGCGCCCAAGGGGCGAGAAAACCAGAAAAAAGCAAGGCACAACAGTAAGGCAAAAAGTTAAAAACAGTCACAATATACAATGAATGCACAAATACAATCGGGGTACAGCGATCAGAAGGGGCACACTGGGGGCAAGAGCGCAAGGAGGCAAGGCGCTGAAAAAAGTGGAAAAACACTTAGAGAACGGCGAAAAAGCGGCACAAGGGTCTAGTGAGGCTTACCAGGGCCTCGAACACGCTAGCAGCAGCGTGGGCGGGGGTCAAGGGCACGAGACAGCAGGGTGGTGCTGCGGACGTGGGGGGCGAGCTCTAGACCTAAAACAGGTCAGAGGTCGCTCACTCGCGACGCGCAGCGCCAGCCATTAAGAAGGGAGGGGGGAGGGAGGAGGGAGGAGCAGCTGGGAGGCGGGAGGCGGGAGGCGGGAGGCGGGAGGGAGCGGCAAATGGGGGGTTAGGGGGGCGGGGCCGCAGGGAGACAGCGGCAAGGAGAGATCGGCAAGGGGGAGCGCCCAAGGGGCGAGAAAACCAGAAAAAACCAAGGCACAACAGTAAGGCAAAAAGTTAAAAACAGTCACAATATACAATGAATGCACAAATACAATCGGGGTACAGCGATCAGAAGGGGCACACTGGGGGCAAGAGCGCAAGGAGGCAAGGCGCTGAAAAAAGTGGAAAAACACTTACAGAATGGCGAAAAAGCAGCCCAAGGCTCTAGTGAGGCTTACCAGGGCCTCGAACACGCTAGCAGCAGCGTGGGCGGGGGTCAAGAACACGAGACAGCAGGGTGGTGCTGCGGACGTGGGAGGCGAGCTCTAGACCTAAAACAGGTCAGAGGTCGCTCACTCGCGACGCGCAGCGCCAGCCATTAAGAAGGGAGGGGGGAGGGAGGAGCAGCTGGGAGGCGGGAGGGAGCGGCAAATGGGGGTGCGAGGGGGGCGGGGCCGCAGGGAGGCAGCGGCAAGGAGAGATCGGCAAGGGGGAGCGCCCAAGGGGCGAGAAAACTAGAAAAAAGCAAGGCACACCAGTAGGGCAAAAAGCTAAAAATAGTCACAATATACAATGAATGCACAAATACAATCGGGGTACCGCGATCAGAAGGGGCACACTGGGGGCAAGAGCGCAAGGAGGCAAGGTGCTGAAAAAAGTGGAAAAACACTTACAGAACGGGGAAAAAGTGGCACAAGGGTCTAGTGAGGCTTACCAGGGCCTCGAACACGCTAGCAGCAGCGTGGGCGGGGGTCAAGGGCACGAGACAGCTGGGTGGTGCTGCGGACGTGGGGGGTGAGCTCTAGACCTAAAACAGGTCAGAGGTCACTCCCATAAGTCTTCAATAGGATTTTCTGCAAAATCCTTACAATGGCCAGAAATCTCATTCCCCCTTCAAAACCTTCTTCATCTGGAGCAGAATCTAAAAGGGCCAAAAATGATCCCCCATCACCCATTATGTTCTCTCACAACCCTGTTCTGGATACTATTCTGGATGAATTCAGGGTCATTAAACCTTTTATGTCTGCAACCAATTAAATATTACAACAAATCAAGGATCGTTGGATTACTATGGAAAGTAAGATGTTTGAGATGGAGAAACGAGTTAGTGATCTTGAAGATGAGGTTGTTAAGATCCCTGTTCTCGAGCAAGAAATTCAAAAACTTAAAATTCACACTGAATATCTTGAAAATAGAAATAGAAGAAATAAACTTCACCTGTGCGGTCTACCTGAAAATCTTGAAGGCCAAGATCTTCTTGCTTTTCTGAAAAATTCTTACCGGACCTGCTAGGTATCCAGGATTCTCCACCTTTGAATATTCAATGAGCATACCATCTTGGATGCTTTCAACCCCACTCATCTAAACCGAGAGGCATCATAATGCTATTTCTGGAATTTACTGACATATTGCGTGTAAAGAAAATCGTCATTTTATGTGGTCTGGGCATAACATTTTAATCTCTCAAGATCTCTCAAATGCGACAAACACCAGAAGGAAAGAATTTCTTGTTCTCCGAGCTCAAATGAGATAATTAAATTTACGTTCCGGTATTCTACACCCCTGTACATGTAAAATTACTTACGAGGGCACTTCAAAATCTTTTGATGATCCTGTTCAACTTAAGTAATTTCTTCAAAGTATTTCGTCAGGTACTTTAAATGCCAATACCTAATGTTTTTATTATTATTTTATGTTGCACATATGTATTACTAGTTGTTTCTTATTACGATAATGGCTTTCTTCTAAAAATATTTGTTTATTTTTCTCTCTCTCTCTGCTGTTCCTCTTGTCCAGGTGCCGACACATCTCATGTTCATTTTTGATATTCTGTACCTCAGATCTGGATCTTTAGTCTTGATCTGTTCTTTCATCTTTCTATCCATGTTCAATCTCTCCCTTTCACTCCCTCTCTCTTCTTCATCTATTTATATAAACTCTTTTTTATTTTTTTCTATGTGTCCATATCAAAATTATAGTGTCTACATGTTTTCTTTTATCATAAACAGCGTCTTTTGTTTTATTTTCTGTTTTTTGCAGCTCTTCCTTCATATTCCAGTTCTCACTTATCCCTTTCCATCCCAGTATGTTTAATGTTGTCTCGTGGAACGTTTGTGGTCTAGGACACCAAACTAAGTGACAGAAGGTACTTTCTCACTTGGCTAAATTCAACTCTCATGTTACCTTTTTACAAGAAACCCACTGTAATGATGTTGAGCCACTTAAGTTAAAAAGACAATTGGTAGGCCAAATTGTTTTCTCTCCTGCCATTAATCGTAAGGGTGGTTTTGCTATCCTAGTCAATAAATCTCTAAATGTACAGATTGTATCAACTCAATGTGATAGGTATGGATGATGGATACTGGTCAATGTTATTATTTTTAATAAACAAATATCTCTCCTAAATATTTATAGCCCAGTCAAACCTGATCCTGCATTTTGGACCTCTATTAAAATACATTTGGCTAATATTGATAATCCCAACATCATTATCGCAGGAGATTTAAACCAATGGCTTGATCCCTTTATAGATAGGATATCCAAATGTAAATTTAACCCTGATAAATCATACAAAGCATTTCAATTGGCCATTGCCTCTCGTCCTTTATTCGATGTCTGGAGGATTTGTAACCCTGATGCTTCTGAATTTACGTTTTTTTCTAATGTTCACCATACTATGTCAAGGATTGATTATATTTTAGTTACTAAATCCTTATTGCCTTCCATTCAATCCTCCGAAATTGGCTCCCTTTTCTATTTCTGATCACACCCCTGTTTTATCATCTTTTGATTTATCTTTAAATATTTCTACATCTGGGCGATGGAGGTTTAATAATTCTCTTTTATTAGACACAAATTTCATTACAGAAGCCAAACCTTTTATCTCAGAATTATTTCAATTTAATCAGCCTAAAGATACCTCTATTTCAAATAATTGGGATGCCTTTAAAGCATCTTTCCGTGCTTTTACTATTGCATTTTTTTGCTAAGCGGAGAAAGAAAATAAATTTTCAATATCTTACATTACTTCAACAAGTTAAAGTACTCGAACATTCGTATTATACTTCTAAATCCTCATCTGCCATACATGAATTAATTGTGGCCAAATCTTCCCTTAATAAACTTGTCACTATTAATGCATGTAATACCCTGCTTAAAGTTAAATCAAAGTATCATGGCGGCCAAAACAAAGCTTGTAAAATGCTAGCTAATTATTTAAAGATTAAATCTGAACGCAAAAATATTGGACCAGTTCGTGATGAACTCACCAATACAATGGCATTCTCTGAATCTGACATCTCTAATGATACCAAAGACACCAATCCCTCTGAACATGATATTAAAACCTGTTTTAGTGACCTTCCCAAACCTCCTTCTATTTCTGATCATTTTGACACTTTTAAAGCTGATATAATTCTTCAAGAAATTATTGATGCCATTAAATCCTTAAAAAAGCTAAAGCCCCTTTCCTAGATGGTATTTCTATTGAACTAATTTCCTCTTGTCCCCCAATTTTTGGTCCCAAGCTCCTTGAACTTTTTAATTCCTTTATTTCTAATTCAAAATCTAGTGTCTCTTTTTTGGAAGCACTAATGGTGCTTATTCCTAAACCAGATAAAGATCATACCGTTTGCACTAATTATCGTCCCATTAATTATGATTGCAAAATCTTTCCTAAGATTTTAGCATCACGCCTTGAATCTGTCAATCCTTATATTGTAAATTCTGATCAATCTGGTTTTATTAAGGGCAGGATTGCTGCTGATAATGCAGGTTATTTTCTAATATTTTACAATCTGCTAAGAAGTTTAAATCCCCTCTTGCAGTCTTATCTCTAGATGCCGGAAAAGGTTTGATTGGCGTTATTTGGCATTTCTTATTTACTACTCTTCAATGGTTTGGTTTTGGCCCTCATTTTATTTTATTCATTAAACTATTATACTCTGATCCCCATGCCAGTACTTTTGTTAATGGATGTTCCTCCCCATGTTTCACCCTACATAGAGGTACCAGACAAGGTTGCCTCTCCCCTTTGCTTTTCATTCTCGGTTTAGAACCTTTTCTGGAATGTATACGTACAAATAAGCTTATTTCTGGTTTTACCCATAATTCCCTTGAAATGAAATTGTTGGCTTATGCTGATGATATTTTAATATATATGTCTAATCCTCAATCCTCCATAACACCCTTTCTAAATGAAATTGAACTATATTCCAATATTTATGGCTATAAATTGAATTGCTCTAAAACAGAAATCTTACCTTTGAACTCTCTATGTTATCAATATATGTTCACTAATACTAATTTTACCTGGTGTCCCTCAAAAATCAAATATCTAGATATCTGGTTCTCTTCTAATATTTCCAATATAATTAGTCATAATTTTAATATTTAAAAAAGTACAATTAAAAATTAAAAAATTACTCAGTTCTTGGTCTCCTCTACACTTATCATGGTGGGGATGATTGGATACCCTCAAAATGATGATCGTGCCCCATGTCCTTTATACACTTTCTATGATACCTTTTAAAATACCAAATTATTACTTCTCCCAGATCACATTTATTTGTACTAAATTCCTATGGAATAATAAACACGCTCATGTGGCTGTAGCTAATCTTAAAGTTCTTAAGAATGAAGGTGGTGTTCGCTTTCCTGATTTAAACTGTATCATTCTGCATTTTTAATTCAACAATTTTATGCCTTAATTAATACCACTTCTATTTCCCCTATACCCAGCTGAATTGTACTTGAAAGAATACTACTCAAAGACTTATCTTTTAAAGATGTAATTTTCATGTCTAATTGCTCCTACCTTTCTAAATACCCAATTTTAAAATACTCCCAATATTTACTCCATACAATATTTTATGACGGTTTATATTTTCATCAAAAATTCCTTTCCTCATCTGTTTGGTATAATAAGTTCATTACATTTCACTGCAAATATTTTAATTTTAAACACTGGAAAGAAAATGGTATTTTGTTTGGTCATTATCAATTAATAAGTCATAATTCAGTTGTACCCTTTACTCACCTGCAAACTCAGCACAATCTACCAAACTCCTTCCTTCAAGAATATAAGCTTATGTCTCCTATTCTCCAATCTTTTATAACTGCCAATAATTTTCTGTCATCTCTTTCACCTATTATACCTTCTTCACCTCTATATAGCATTAGCCATGACTCTATTCCCAAAGCTGCACTAATTTATAAACTTTTATTATCCCCAAAAAACTCACGCTCCAAAGCAGCCAATGAACTACTCTGGGAAAATATCTTTCAGTATCACTTCCCACCCAGTTTTGGGATAAAGTTTGGCTAAAATTATTCAATACATCCAAAGCTGCTCTTATTACACAATCTTTATTATTTATTTACAATAGAGGTGTCATGACTCTTCATTATATCACTAAATTTGATAAACATTCGTCCTCATTATGTTGGTCTTGTTCTCTCTCTATAGGCATTTTAACTTATTTACTATATTATTGCCCCCATCTCTTCAATTTGTGGAAGGATATTTGGTTTAAATACATACATATATTCAAACATAGGGGGTCATTATGACCCTGACGGTCGGCATTAATGTGGCGGTAGTACTGCCAACAGGCTGGCGGTACTTACTTCCACATTTTGACATTGGCGGGTTGGCTGCGGGATTATGACCACGCCTACCACCATGGTTTTTGTGACGTTCCTAATGCCACAAAAACCATGGTGGTAGGCCCTATCAGTGACTGGGAATTCCTTCCCTGATAGGTGTCCCCCACCCCCACTACCTCTCCAAACACCCCCCAAAACCCCCTACATCCACGCCCCCTTCACACACACACACGCAATCACACACTCATTCACACACACATACATGCATGCATTCATCCATTCACACACACATCTGCACACACTTCAAAACATACACGAAGACACGCATTCCGAATTCCATACATTCACGCACTCACACTTCAATACAGTCACGCACGCAATCAACACTGAACACACACCCGCATTCATGCACACACTCACACATACATGCACACCCCCCCACACACACAACATCCCCACCCCATCCCCTATCAGGGACCTGACTTACCTGGATCCAGGGGTTTCTCCGGCAGGGGGCGGGACGGGGTGCTGCTACCGCCAGCAGCGCCTACCAGCAGAACACTGCCAGGCCGTATTATTTCTCATAATATGGCTGGCGGCGGTCTACTGGTGTGGCATTGCTGCTGGTAGCAGCGCTACCTTACCGCCATCCGCCAGTATGAACACAACCGGATTTCTGCCCTTCTTGTGGCGGAAATCCAGCTGTGGTCATAATATGGTGGACGGCTGGTAGCCGCAGTGATGGTCTTTTGGCGACCGTGGCCGCGGCGGTAGGTGGTTTACACCGCCGTTGTCAAAATGAGGGCCATAATGTCCAATTATCTATTCAAAATGTTTTCTTGGGCACTATGGTGGTCATTACAACCCTGGCGGTTGGTGTTAAAGTTAGCGATAAAACCGCCAACAGGCCAGCAGAAATAAAATTGGAATCACGACCATGATGGAAACAGCCAACATAGACAGCCACTTTAACACTCCGACCGCCAAGGCAGTACAAACAAACACCGTGGCGGTAACCGCCAACAGACAGGCGGAGGACAATGTACCGCCCACAGAATTACAGCAGTCCAATCCGCCACCTTTTCCGGGGCGGATTCACCACGAACAAAAACACGGCGGAAACAGGACTTGGAAGGGAAAACGCTCACCTCTACACACCCCACGAGGAATCAGGACGCCATGGAGCCGAGCTCCAGATACTGCCAGCGTTTATCTTCCTGCTTCTCTACCAGGAACAACAAAGATGGCAGTGAATACCACGGTGAGTACTGCACCTACGACACAGGGGAGGGAAAAGAGAGTGACACACACACGCAACACTCCCACCCCCACCCTCATCCACGACAACACACACACTAATACATCATGATACATTACAGTTACACCCCCCAACCACCCCGGAAGAATGCAAGGACAAAAGGAAATGAGTCGAATGATTGTAATATATTCAAATACATGAATCAAAAATATATACATATATAAAGATATTAAAACTATAAACAAATATATACACCAAGAATACAAGTCCAAGGGATTCCACCATCATAATTCGTGGACCACTGGGCCCAAAATGCATGGGCGTGGCCCACACTCAATACCCGAACAAGACGGAGAGAACACTGCTAGGGCATCAGATAGAAATAAAACAGGCACCTCACGGGGAAGGAAGGGGGGGCACCTCAGCCGGATGAGTGCACGACTCCAGATCCACGAGGGTGCTCCATGCCCATTGATGTATCCTGGGGAGTGCAAAGCCACAGTCTCTCAAGTCTCTCCAGTGGGTGGGTTGCCCACTGCTTTATCCTGGGGAGTGCAAAGCCTCAGTCTCTCTAGTCTCTACAGTGGGTGGGTAGCCCACTGCTTTATCCCGGGGAGTGCTTCACCCTGCCAAGGACTGAGGTAGTGGATGCCTTTCTCCACTGGTTCTGGAGGGGGGGTTTGTGCCCACAGTGCTTCATCCCGCCAAGGACTGAGGTAGTGTATGCCTTTCTCTACTGGTTCTGGAGGGGGCTTTGTGCCCAGAGCGCTTCAATCTGCTCGTGGCGGCCTCAGTAGCGTCATAATCTTTGGCGCTCACTGGCCTGCGGTGCTTGTTGCATCGGCGTCCTGATTAGCGGTGCTGGTGGCGGCGGTGTCCTTGGCAGCGGTGCTGGTGGCGGCGGTGTCCTGTTCAGCGGTGCTGGTGGCGGCGGTGTCCTTGGCAGCGGTGCTGGTGGCGGCAGTGTCCTTGGCAGCGGTGCTTGTTGCGGTCTTGTCCGCAGTGCAGGTTTACCCAGAGTTGTCGTTTTTTCTGTGCCCCTTCCCCACCTTGGATGGTGGCGCAGCTGTCTCCACACTCCCAACTGTACCCCTGGGAGCGGCTTTGGTGGCAAATTTTTTTTCTCTCTCCCGCCGGGCACTGGGCAACTTTTTATGCTTTTTAGGTGGGGGACTCTCCGTGCTCTGGCTCCTTGCCACACTGGCTGCCCTGCTGCCTGGCGCACTCCAGAAGCCGGTTACTACTGGCACCACTGTTCCCGCAGATGTTGTGGCTGAGGCGCTGGGCTGGGACCTGGAGAGGCGGGCCCTAGGAGACTGAAGGGGTGGGGGAGGTGTGGGAAAGAGGTCAAGGTTGAACAGGAAAAGTTTTTTGGGCACACTGGGACGGGTAGATAGAGGGGGTTTGGGATTGGAGGAAGAGATAGTGGTTGTAGGAGGTGAACGTTTGCTGACTTTGGGTGAAGGTGAATGGGCTGGAGGCTGTCGTGAGGTGGATGGCTGTTGGGTGGGTGTGTGGCTGCGTTTGTGTACCTTGGGAGGTGGGCTCACAGACACACTGGGAGAGGACACAGGGGATGTGTGAATGGTAGTGGGGGTGGTGCGTACACATGAGCGGGGTGTGGTGGTGGGTGTGCTGGTGATGGAGGTAGTGGCTGACGATGTAGTGCATACAGGTGAGTGGAAATGAGACAGGGAGGGAGGAGGGAGAGAAGGAGGAGGTGGACACAGTGGAGGCAGTGGATGTTGGTATGTCTGCTTGTGTATGATGCTTGCGTGAGTGCCTGTGGGATGTGTGATGCTTATGTTTGCCTGAGCTTCCCTTGTGTGTTGATGTGTGTGCATGCTGGTCTGATGGTGTTCTTGGGATAGGCTGAGGTACAGGGGTTTGGGTCTGGGTGGAAGAAGTTGGAAGGGGGAGGCTAGAGACCGGGACAATGGCTGCCATCAGTGCTGAGGCCAGAGTCTGAAAAGCTCGCTGTTGGGCTGCCTGACCATAATGAATGCCCTCCAGGTATGCATTGGTTTATTGCAACTGCCTCTCTACACCCTGGATGGCATTCAAAATGGCAGACTGCCCAACAGTGAGGGACCTGAGGAGGTCAATGGCCTCCTCACTGAGGGCAGCAGGGGTGACAGGGGCAGGGGCTGAGGTGCCTGGGGCGAAGGAGATGCCCACCCTCACAGGGCAAACGCTGAGGGGCTGCTGGGAGGGCGGTGCTGGTAGGGGGGGTGGCAGCTGTACCTGTAGATGCGGGGGGCACAGATGGACCTGCCACCACAAGGGAGCTCCCATTAGAGGAGGAGTCCATATCGCTGGTCTCAGCTCCTATTCCCGCCATGGAGCTCCCCTCACCCTCCATCCCAATGGTGAATTCAGACTCCATTGTGTCGCCCTCCAGGGCCATGTGGGATGCAGCTCCCTTCTGTTCCGGTGCCACTGCTCCTCCACCTGATGATGCTAATGCACACAAGGACAGGGAGACCACAAAAAGGGGGGGGGGGGAAGAAGGAAGAAAGACATGTTGAGTGCATACAATACCGCTACCGTTGGCGGACACTACAGACACAGAAGCCCCCTGCACTACGCCGTGCACTTGGAGTTCCCTAATCAATCACAGAGACATGGGTTACAAGGCTATGCCCGATTGCTGCACACATGGATGTCACAAGAGCCTGACTAGGTGTAGTTGGCTCTGTACACAGGTGGGGTGCCACAGGGCCTGCCTTCAGAAGGAACCTTGCCTACTAAACTCGCCCTGGCATAGGGTAACCCACAGCCCACCGCCCCCTGTGCGTGCTGAATCAGCTGAATGAGAGTGTACTCACCCCTTTGCGACTGCTGTGATGCCCTCAAGCGCCCATCCAACTCAGGGTACGCCACCGCCAGGTTCCGGAACATCAGGGGGGGGTCATGGTGCAACGGGCACCCCTCCAATGTTGGGAGGCCATCCCCAGCTGGGCCTCCGCCTTCTTCTTGCTCCAGCGGCGAATGTCCTCCCATCTTTTCCGGCAGTGGGTGCTCCGTCTGTGGTAGACCCCCAGGGTCCGGACTTCCTTGGTGATGGCAGGCCAAATATCCTTCTTTTGGTGGGCGCTGACCTACGGGAATAGTACAGGGGAAAAGGAGAAGATATAACCGTCCGCACCGTCACAGTCATTGGCCCGCATCCCCACCCTTGCCATGACGCACATGCACTCACCGTCGTTTCATGCACGCTTCATTCTCCCCCATCTTTCATCCACACCACTCCAAACAGCCTTGCCCATACAGCATGCTCACAGTGTACTCACCTGTTTGTCTGGAGGACCGGAGAGTAGTGTGTACTGGGGGAGGACCCCATCCACTAGTTTCTCCAACTTCTCCCTGCTGAAGACAGGGGCCCTTTCCCCAGACACACAAGCCATTGTCTCTTCCAGACTGAGGTCACAGCAGCACTTGCAGTGTAGGTCCTCTCCTGTCAAAGATCAGGTATCAAGTGACAGAACAGAGAGAAAATGGCGGGCACGTCCCCAGCGGTGCGTACCGTCACCACCGGCGTACATCGTCATTGGCTTCTGGGACCCATAGGGTCCAATGTTAATCAATGCAGGATTGCGCCGCGGTCTTCGACCGCCTTCCGCGACGGTGTACAACGCCAGCGCAGTTACCTCATATCCCCTTGTCCCACTTTACAGGTCAGGCAGGTGCCATTTCAGGGGCCCACATGGCATTATTTTGGACTGCGTCACACATATCTAGGCCTTGCTTAAACACTAATACAGCCAGATGTCGATTTGCAAACATTTTCTGATTAAGTTGTGTTTACGTACCTCAGAGTTGGTTGACTCTCTGCTCGCTGTTCTCCTCCATAGGCAACGTCCGCTGGGGCAAGTGAGGAGATAGCGGCATCTTCCGGTGTACAGACCGCTGGTGGATCTGTCGACGATGGAGGAGCGACATGTGATCATCACCTACAGACTTTATCGTACCACAATCCTGGAACTGTGTGCCCAGTTGGAGCCAGACCTGATGTCAGCTATCCGCCATCCCACAGGAATCTCCCCTCTAGTGCCGGTGCTGTCAGTACTCCATTTCGTAGCAAGTGGGTCTTTTCAAACAACAGTGGCCATTGCATCAGGGATGTCCCAGCCTATGTTTTCCAACTTGTTGTCCAGAGTGTTGTCTGACCTGCTGAAACACATGCAGAGCTACATCGTTTTCCTTCAGGTGGAGGATTTGCCTACAGTGAAAGGTGACTTCTATGCCCTGGGACATATCCCCAACATCATAGGTGCCATTGATGGGACACATGTGGCCTTGGTCCCCCCACGCAGGAGTGAACAGGTGTACAGAATCCGGAAGAGTTACCATTCAATGAATGTGCAGATGGTGTGTTTGGCTGACCAGTACATCTCCCATGTGAATGCCAAATTTCCTGGCTTAGTGCATGATGCTTACATTCTGAGGAATAGCAGCATCCCTTATGTGATGGGGCAACTCCAGAGGCACCGTGGGTGGCTATTAGGTGAGGACATGGACCCTATACAGTGTGAATAGGTGTCTGGGTCTGGGGATGTCCCTATGAGTTAGTGTGTGTCTAACTGTTGTCCCTCGCCATTTGCAGGTGACTCTGGTTACCCCAACCTGTCATGGCTACTGACCCCTGTGAGGAATCCCAGGACAAGGGCAGAGGAACGCTACAATGAGGCCCATGGGTGAACTAGGAGGATTATAGAGAGGACCTTCAGCCTCCTGAAGGCCAGGTTCCGGTGCCTCCATATGACAGGTGGTTCCCTATTCTACTCACCAAAGAAGGTATGCCAGATCATCGTGGCCTGCTGTATGCTTCACAACTTGGCTTTGCGACGACAGGTGCCTTTTCTGCAGGAGGATGTTCCAGGTGGAGGTGTTGTGGCAGCTGTGGAGCCTGTGGACAGTGAAGACGAGGAAGCAGAAGAAGAGGACATAGACAACAGGAACACGGTGATCCACCAATACTTCCAGTGAGACACAGGTAAGAAGACAACACTGCCTGCTACATCTGATTTAATTCTACTACCTCTCATCTGTCTGTCATTTTCACCCAGTGTATGGTCACTGATTGTCACTTTCCATCACGATTTCACAGATGTGGGTCCTACTGTGTGACATCTGCTTTGTTTCCGCATGGACTAGAGCTGGGTGACATAGGTATGTTGATAATACAATGGGCATTGCTATTTCCCTCAGTTATTGCAAATACACAATTGTGAAAGCACATACTGACTCCAGATTGTTTTGTGATTTCAGGGTGTTTATTTAAGTGCCAAATAGTGGAAGGGGTTGTAAAATGGTCAGGGGTGATGATGGAGGAATGTCCATGGCAGAGTCCAGTATATTAGTCTCACTGGTGCATTGTCCAAAGGGGCATAGGAGGTGGAGCTGGGGCAGTTTAAGTATGGACAGGGTGACAAAGTGGGCTAGAAGGATGACATTCAGGGTGGTCTCATTTCTTGGCGGGGGTCTTGGCATCATTCTCTGTCTTTGTCCTGGATCTCAGGGACCGCTTGCGGTGTGGTTCTCCATCTGCAGGGGGTGGGGTGCTGGTGTTGTGGTCCTGTGGCGGTGCCTCCTGTCCACAAGCGCCGGCGGAGGTGGTGGGCAGTTCATCGTCCAGGCTAGTGTCAGTGGCCCCTTGTTGTGCCACAGTGTCCCTCCTGATGTTGACGAGTTCCTTCAGCACTCCTACAATGGTGCCCAGGGTGGAATTGATGGATTTTAGTTCCTCCCTGAAGCCCAGATACTGTTCCTCCTGCAGCCGCTGGGTCTCCTGAAACTTGGCCAGTACCGTTGCCATCGTATCCTGGAAATGGTGGTAGACTCCCATGATGTTGGAGAGGGCCTCGTGGAGAGTGGGTTCCCTGGGCCTGTCCTCCCCCTGTCGCACAGCACCCCTCCCAGTTCCCCTGTGTTCCTGGGCCTCTGTCCCCTGAACCGTGTGTCCACTGCCACTGCCCCCAGGTCCCTGGTGTTGTTGGGGTGGTGGGTTAGCCTGGGTTCCCTGTAGTGGTGGACACACTGCTGATTGACGTGTCCTGGGGACAGAGGGATGGGCCCGCTGGGTGGGTGCTGTGCTGGTGTTTCCAGAGGGGGGTGGCTCTGTAGTGGCCTGTGCCAGTGTGAGGGGAACTGACTGTCCCGAGATCGCAGATGGGCCGGGTTGGTCATCTTGATCCAGTTGGACAGAGCTGCTGTCATCACTGTGGGCCTCTTCTGTGGGTGGAGTGGACATGTCTGGACCCTCCTGTCCGGTGACGTTGGGTAAGGGTCCTGCAGGGCTGTAAAGGCATGATTATTGCATCTGTGTGTGCCATGGTGTGCAATGGGTGGGTGACCCTGTACCCCAGTGCTTGCATTCCTGTGTAGGACCTTGTGTGATAATGTTTTAGGGGGGTGTATGGGTATGTGCAGTGGACATGCTTTGGTGATGGGTGTCCATGCTTTGGTGTTACATGCAGGGCTTGGGATGTGTGGTTTGTGATATTGGGACATACGTGAGGAGTTGGAGTGATGGGGGTGAGGGCGAGGGTGGGGGTATGTGATAGCATGCAGGTGGGTGGGGGATGAAGTAGTGAAAGATTTGCCTTACCAGAGTCCATTTCTCCAGCTACTCCTGCGAGGCCCTCAGGATGCAGTATAGCCAAAACCTGCTCCTCCCATGTAGTGAGTTCTGGGGGAGGAGGTGGGGGTCCTGTCCACGATTCTTCGTCATAGCTCCATCTTCCTAGCTATGGTGGTGTGCTGCACCTGTGATCCGAATAGCTGTGGCTCTACCCGGATGATCTCCTCCACCGTGACCCTGAGCTCCTCCTCAGAGAACCTGGGGTGTCTTTGCGGGGCCATGGGGTGGTGTGGGTGATGTGTGGGGTGGTGTGTGTTGTGATGTGTGGGGTGATATTTAGAGGTGTGTTGTGTGATGTGCTTGGATGTTGTGTGAGTGATGGTGTAGGGTGCCTGTGGATGCTACTGTTCTTTCTGGTGGTGTCTCTCTCTGGCCTTCTGTCGCAATTGTTGACGTAAGGGTTTGTGGGTGTGTGTTTTATATTGTATTGGATGTGTGGGAGTGGTGTGTGTATGTGTATCAGGTGTGTGTATTTCGAATTGTCCAATGTGGATGTGTTTTTTAAATGTGTGTGTATTTTGAGTGCGGCTGTGTGTACCGCCAATGGAATACCGTGGTTGAAAGACCGCCGCGTGGGTTAATGGGTCGTGATAGTGTGGGCGTATTCCTGTTGGCGTGATGGTGGAGGTTTTGTTATCGCCAGTTTGTCACTGACCTTTGGTGTGGTGGACTTGTGTGGGTGTCTGGATTTTGGTGGATTCCGAGCTGTGGGTCACAATGACCGTGGCGGAATTCTGCAGCTGCGGCGGTGTGTTGGCGGTCTTCTGCACGGCAGTAAACGGCTTTTACCGCCAATGTTGTAATGACCCCCTATGTCTCCTGATTTTATACATATTTCCCCTAAATGTAAGTTATTTGACCTTTTCATTGCTATTGCTTTCAAAGTTATACTTTCATGCTGGACAGACACCTCCAAACTATCTGTTTCAACATGGTGGAACTGTATTTGTGATGAACATAGAATATCTACTGTTCCTTCATTGAATACTTGCCAACAGATCAAATCTGATCTTTACTGGCTTTCTTTCACTACCTATCTATCTTCCCACTTATCTATACCCTAATCTTTATTCCTCCTTTTCTTCCTGTCTTTTCTTACTTTTTCTCACTTTCCTCTTCTTTCCTCACTGTATACAAAATGTACAAAAAAGGAATGAAATGATTCTGTTTATTTTTTAATATGTTGAGTTTTCTAGATATCAAATTTCTTAATGACCTGTTTTTACTATTTCACATGGTTGCTATTTATCTCATATTTCTACTAAAAAAGCATTTTATCACTCACTGTTCAATTTTCCAATTAAACATATTTAACAACAAAAAAGAGACACACTTCAGCAGCACCATTGGATGGTTAGATTGGAACTTCAGGATGCATATTTATCTGTCGCAATTTGCCCAGAACATTGGAAATTTCTACAATTCCAGTGGTGCAACAAGATGTACCATTTTTCATCCCTTCATTTCAGTCTTTCATCGCACCCTGGTGCTTCACCAAACTAATGAACCAGTGGTAGCCTTTCTCAACTCTCAGGGAATCAGGTTAATAGCATATTTAGATGAGATTCTATTAATGAATGAATCCATACTCTCTTCGTTCTCGAATACAAACCTCTTGTCAACAGAGAAAAATCCTTCCTATCCCCTTCAAAACGGATATAATTCCCAGGATTTCTAATAGATTCTTCTTCTGCCACTCTGCATTTACCTTCTGCAAAAATAAAGACTATCCAATCAGAGATCATTCAGACCCTACGCAGCACTTCTATTTCTATGAGAGCACTAGCAAGAATAGTAGGTCTCCTTTCTTCTCGCATATGGGGACCATTCCACATAGATCTTTTTGCTTCCAGACTCAATCACCAATTACTTCTATTCTTCAGTTGCTGCCCAGATCCATCAGCTCTGGGCTCAGATGCTTTTTCTCAGGTCTTGTCCCAGAGGGTGAACTTCCTCCTTTCATCATGATAAAGAGTTTTCACGCAGGTGAGGCGACAGGCAGCAACTCATGTTCTAGTGGTTCCTTTTTGGATTGCTCTAGTCTGGTTCCCGCCCCTTCTGGAACTGACTATGGACTTCCCTAATCTTCTTCTGTCCTTTCCCTCTCTTCTTCTAGACCCATCGGGCAATCCACACCATCTACTGTTGGACAAGTCCCTTGTTCTTTCAACTTGGAAGGTGACAGGTCAGCCGAACCATTTCATCAGAAGCTTCAAATTATATCAATATATCTTGGCACCTGGAACAACCAAAGCCTACAAATCAGCCTGGGCTCTTTGGTCAGGCTGGTGTTTGGAAAAACATTCCAATCCCTTTTAAACAGATATAGGTGGTCATTATGACATTGGCGGTGACTGTTAAAGTGATAGTAATACTGCCAACAGGCTGGCGGTAATTACCGCCAAATTATGACCATGTCGGTGATAACGCCCATAGACAGCCAATGTACCACACCAACCGCCAGGGTGTTAACACCACTGACCACGGCAGTAGCCATCAACAGCCAGGCAGAGGACAAGGGACTGCCCACCATATTAAGACATAGCAAACCGCCATGATTTCCGGGGCAGGACCAACGCCATCAAAAGCCTGGCAGAAACAGAACACAGAAGACGAAAGGCTCACCATCAGAGACACAGAGAAGACCATTGCTGCCATGGAACTGGAACTTCAAGTCTTCCCGCTGCTCTTCTACGCCATGCTCCACCGGGAACACCAACGCCTAGGAAGACGACGACGGTGAGTATAGCCACCTAGCACACAAGGGAGGGAGGGAGGAAAAGGAGAGTGACACATACATGCACAAGACACACCATTCACACACACATCATACACACAACCAGCTGCAGAGGAAAACCAGTCTCACAGGGCACACGTCATAATAATGCAAGGACAACATTTATCCAGAATTGATAGTGTAATTTGATGCTAACTGCCACCATATTGTCCATGTGACAGGAAATACATGAGTCGCTGTTCAGAAAGGGCCAATGGCTAGTCCAAAGCACAAAAGGCCCACATGGCCACAGGGCACAGTCCAAGGCCCAAGTTGTTCCCTGGTGTAATCCGCACTACACTGTGCAGGGGTATCATCTTGGGAATGGCCAGGCACCTCAGGGTGAAGTGGGGTGGGGGGCACCTCAGCTGAAGTAGGGAACTTGCCCACTGGTTTTGGAGGGGATTCCATGCCCATTTCTCATTGCTGGGGAGTGCCAGGTCACAGTCTCTGAGGTGGGGAACTTGCCCACTGGTTGTGGAGGGGGCTCCTTACCCATTTCACTTTGCTGGGGAGTGCAAGGTCACAGTCTCTGAGGTGGGGAAATTGCCCACTGGTTCTGGAGGGGGCTCTATGCCCATTTATCTTTGGTAGGGAGTGCAAGGTCACAGTCTCTGAAGTGGGGAAACTTGCCCACTCGTTCAGGACGGGGCTCCTTGTCCATTTCACTTTTCTGGGGAGTGCAAGGTCATAGTCTCTGAGTTGGGGAACTTGCCCACTGGTTGTGGTTTTAAACACACACTAACACTGCTAGCGTGAAAATGTACCTGGTGCGCGTCACAAATAACCCCGCACGGGTGGTTGTGAGTCGGAAATCCAGCCCCACGATGATCCGAAAACCCCGCAGTGCAGGTTGTGATCTCCCAGCCTCCGTCAGCGATGCTGTGCGTCATTTCTTCTGCTCCATGCGTCGATTCTTCTGTTGCGTTTCCTGCGAGCGTCGTTTCTCAGCTGCGGAGCCGGCAGCGTGTTGTTTTTCTCAGCCGCCGGTCGGAATGCGTCAATCTTTTCCCCGCACGGCGCTCTGTGCGTGGATTTCCTTGTCTTTAGGCTGCCAGCTTCTCCTTTCAGGGTCCCAGGAACTGGATGGACAACACAGGGCAGAGTAGGAGTCTCTCCAGAGACTCCAGGTGCTGACAGAGAGAAGTCTTTGCTGTCCCTGAGACTTCAAACAACAGGAGGCAAGTCCTAGATCAAGCCCTTGGAGATTTCTTCTCAAGATGGAAGGCACACAAAGTCCAATCATTGCCCTCTTACTCTGGCAGAAGCAGCAACTGCAGGATAGCTCCACAAAGCACAGTCACAGGCAGGGCAGCTCCTCTTCCTCAGCTATTCAGCTCTTCTCCAAGCAGAGGTTCCTCTTCGTTCAATAAGTGTTTCCAAAGTCTGTGGTTTTGGGTGCCCTTCTTATACCCAATTTCTCCTTTGAATTAGGCCTACTTCAAAGTTAAGTCTCTTTTGAATGTGAAATCCTGCCTTGCCCAGGCCAGGCCCCAGACACTCACCAGGGGGTTGGAGACTGCATTGTGTGAGGGCAGGCACAGCCCTTTCAGGTGTGAGTGACCACTCCTCCCCTCCCTCCTAGCACAGATGGCTCATCAGGATATGCAGGCTACACCCCAGCTCCCTTTGTGTCACTGTCTAGTGTGAGGTGCAACCAGCCCAACTGTCAAACTGACCCAAACAGGGAATCTACAAACAGGCAGAGTCACAGAAATGATATAAGCAAGAAAATGCCCACTTTCTAAAAGTGGCATTTTCAAACACACAATCTTAAAATCAACTTTACTAAAAGATGTATTTTCAAATTGTGAGCTCAGAGACCCCTAACACCACATGTCCATCCGCTCCCAAAGTGAATCTACACTTTAATGAGATTTAAAGGTAGCCCCCATGTTAACCTATGAAAGGGACAGGCCTTGCAACAGTGAAAAACAAATTTAGCAATATTTCACTGTCAGGACATATAAACCACATTACTTTATGTCCTACCTTAACCATACACTGCACCCTGCCCTTGGGGCTACCTAGAGCCTACCTTAGGGGTGTCTGACATTTAAGAAAAGGGAAGGTTTAGGCCTGGCAAGTGGGTACACTTGCAAGCCGAATTTACAGTTCAAACTGCACACACAGACACTGCAGTGGCAGGTCTGAGACATGATTACAGAGCTACTTATGTGGGTGGCACAACCAGTGCTGCAGGCCCACTAGTAGCATTTGATTTACAGGCCCTAGCACCTCTAGTGCACTTTACTAGGGACTTACTAGTAAATCAAATATGCCAATCATGGATGAACCAATGACATACAATTTTATACAGAGAGCATATGCACTTTAGCACTGGTTAGCAGTGGTAAAGTGCTCAGAGTTCAAAAGCCAACAGCAACAGGTCAGAAAAAATAGGAGACAGGAGGCAAAAAGATTGGGGATGACCCTGCATAAGGAAAAAAAAGTCCAACACCCACCCTCCTTGGTGAGCAGGCCCGGTCAACTCGGTGAGGGGCTACTGGGAGGGCAGTGCTGGTACAGGGGGTGGCGTCTGTACCTTTAGCTGGGGTGGTCCCAGAGGTGTCTGCCACCACCAGGGAGCTTCCATCGGAGGAGGAGGAATCTGAGTCAGTGTTGTCACCTCCTGTCTCCGCCGTGGTGCTCCAATGGCCCTCCGTTCTACTGGTCCCCTCGGCTTTGGTGGACTCTGACTCCTAGGTCCTGTGGGATGCAGCTCCCTCTGTTGCCGGTGCCCCTGCTCCTCCGCCAGATGATGCTAATGCACTTATGGACAGGATGAAAGAAGAAAAAAGGGGAGAGAGAGAAAGGGAGCACTGGGTCAATTGCAGCACCAACACCACAACTGGCATACACATTACCGTCACACACAGAGATCAGGATTGAGCACCATGCATCGCACTGGCATTCCATTGGCTAGGTACCACAGCAAGATGTGAGCCAACCCACGCCAAATGCACCCCCTCACTAAGCTCTGTCTGACATGCAGTGCAACCTAGCTAGGTTACCAGATTTAGCAATACAACCATTACTCTTGAGCTGGATCATGCTGCAATCTCTGATCTGGCATTAAGGGGCATCCACTAACTGACACCCACCACCAGGATCCCCTACCACCTACGAATCATAGTTGTAACCCACTCTGTACTCACCCCCTTGTGGCTGCTGTGATGCCCTCAAGCGCTCTTCCAGCTCTGGGTAGGCCACTGCCAGTATGCGGACCATCAAGGGGGTCAGGGTCCGACGGGCACCCCGCCCTCGTTGGGAGGCCATCCCATCTGGGCCTCTGCAGTCTTCCGGCTCCAGAGTCTTAGGTCATCCCACCTCTTCCTACAGTGGGTGCTCTCCTGCTGTAGGCCCCCAGGGGCCGCACATGCTTGGCGATGGCACACCACAATCCCTTCTTCTGATGGGTGCTGACCTGCAGAGGAAACACAGACAGTAGGACACCATTACACATACAATCCAGCCTGTCACACATCTGGCCCACAAATCCCCTTCCATCCCTACTGGCACACACATCACCCAGCGCCCACAATGTACACTACCACCAGACATACGACCCCCCCAAATGACACAATGCTTTCACACACATCTCCATGCAACTTTGTCACATGGATCGTGCCCAAGGTGTACTCACCTGTTGTTCTGGAGGCCCGTACAGCTGATCCATAGTGGAGTAGGACCCCATCCATCAAATGCTCCAACTCCTCCAAAGTGAAGGCAGGGGCCCATTCCCCGGTCACACGGGCCATGGCAGGATCCAGGCACAGGTCACAGCAGCAAACGCAGTGTAGGTGTTGTCCTGTGAAAAGTCAAGAATCAAGTGAGGTTATAGACAGAAAATGGTGGTCCCGTCCACAGCAGTGTACACCGTCACCGCTGCCTATGATCCCCACTGGCTACTGGACTCCATAGAGCCCCATGTTATCCAATGAGGAATAGCACGGCGGTGCAAGACCGCCTTCCACCATGACGCGCAACACCGGGGGAGTTACCTCACTTCCCCCTGTCACTACATAAAGGACAGACAGTCGGCATTTTATGGTGGGGGACAATATTTAGATAATTGAGAACTGCGCCATTTATATAATTTGCACATACATTGCCATTCCCATTGTCCTATCCTGTTACTGCTCTATGTACACTGAGGTGGTGGCCCCATTGTTCAAATTGTGACAGCCTACTCACTCTTGTGTCCCTTAGATACCTATCACTGCAAAGGAATCGGAGGAGGAGACAAGACCCCGTGTACAGACCCCGTGTGGACTTGACTACACAGGAGGACAGGCACATAATACTGAGCTATTGGACCTGACTGGACAGGACCACCATCACAGAGCTGTGTGCTCAATTGGAGCCTGATCTGATATAAGCTATCCGTCATCCCACTGGGATCCCCCCTGTAGTGCAGGTTCTATCAATGCTCCTTTTACTGGCAACTGGTTCTTTCCAAGTGACAGCAGGCTTGGCAGCAGGAATATCTGAGCCAATGTTTTCAATCGTGCTGGCAAGGTTTTTGTCTGCCCTGGTGAAACACCTGTGCAGCTAAATGGCTTTGCCCCAGGTGGAAGATTTGGCCACTGTGAAGGTAGGATTCTATGCAATGGGACATATAAGCAATATAATTGGGGCGATTGACGGTACACATGTTGCATTTGCTCCCCCTCCACCAGAATGAACAGGTGTTTGGGAATCAGAAGAGTTTCCTCTGACTCAATGTGCAAATGGTGTGCCTAGCTGACCAGTACATCTCCCATGTCACTGCCAAGTATCCTGGGTCGGTGCATGATGCCTTCATCCTGAGGAATAGCAGCATCCCAAATGTGATGGCACAACTACAGAGGCACAGAGTGTGGCTAATTGATGACCCTGAGTCCCCACCCAATGTATGTCAGGTGTTAACCCCATACTGTGTGTAAGGCTAATGTTTGTCCCACAATACTTGCAGATTACTCTGGCCACCCAAACCTATTGTGGCTCCTGTCCCCTGTGAGGAATGCCAGGAGAAGGGCTGAGAATCATTATAATGATGCACATGGGTGAACCAGGAGAGTTATTGAAAGGACCTTTGGCCTACTGAAGGGCAGGTTCAGATGCCTCCATCCAACAAGTGGATCCCTGTGCTACTCACCCGAGAAAGTCTGCCAGATAGTAGTGGCATGCTGCATGTTGCACAATCTGGCCCTTAGACGACATGATACTTATCTGCAGGAGGAGGAGAGTGGAAATGCCCCTGTGGCAGCAGTGGACGCTGAGGACAGTGAGAATGAGGAGGCAGAGGATGAGGATGTGGACAACAGAACATCAGTTATACGGCAATACTTCCATAACACACAGGTGAGACAGTGGAACTGACCATTCCTCTGATTATTGATGTTTTCTGTGTGGCTGTAGCAGCATGGCATTCACTTCCATTGCATCTCTTCTTACTGTCACCTATGGCTTCTCGTTTTGCAGATGTTGGTGATATAACAACTATGTACTGATGTGATGACTACAGACAGATACAGGTCATTAAATGTATGCTATCACAGTGTTCAGATCATTTGCACATGATGTGTCTGTTTCCATATATGAACATTTTCATCACATAAAACACTTTCACTCAGGTTGTGTTCAAGGGTGTTTATTGTAGTGGAAATAATTGACGGAAAAGTGCAATGGGATGGGGTGATGGTTGAGGAAAGTCCAGGGTATTGTTCCAGTCTGTTTGTAGCACAGGTCCAGTGGTATTTGTAAAGGGTGGTGTGTAATGTGGGTGTGTGTTTTATAGTGCTATGGGTGGGTGGGTGGGTGTGGTCTGTGTATCAGTGTCAGGTGTGTGTTTCTGGTATTGTCCAATGTTGTGTTATTTTGTATTTATGTGGCCATTCTGAGCGTGCTGGTGTGTACCGCCAATGGTTTACTGCCATTGAATGTCTGCCATGGTGATTCATGGGTCATAATGTGATGAGCATTGTTTTGTTGGCGTAACAGTATAGGTGTTCGTACCAACACCTTACCACTGACCTTTGGGCTGGTGGAATTGTGTATGTGGCAGTATTCTATCGGTTTGGTGTGTGTGTGTCATAATATGGCAAATGGATATTGGCCACTGCGGCAGTATGTTGGCGGCCATCACTGCGGCGGTAAGCGGCATTTACCGCCAATGTCATAATGAGGGCTATAGCCTACATTATTAACTTTCTTGCGGCGGAAGCCAGTAAAGGGAAAACATACCATACCATCAACTTCTATACATCGGCTATTTAGGTCAATCATCCGTACGTCAATGGAAAACCAGATGGTGAACATCCTCTCGTCTGTCTTCTACTAAAAAGAGTAACATTTTTTAATCCTATGCCAAAATACAGTTCTCTATGGGATGTGAATGATGTTTTAAACTTATTCCTGTCATGGCAAGATAATGAGGCATTGTCTCTTAAAATGTCAGCCAAACTTACTATGTTATTGTGTCTTAGTTCCATTAAATACCTTTCTGATGTTAGAGCTTGAGTTATTACATCTAGACAGTTTACACCTACAGGTGTGATGTTTTCTATTTCTAAACATACGAAGACAAATTTAACATCTGTGTTTTACCCATATTTCCCAGATCATCCCAAACTTTGTGTAGCACAATCTCTCAAAGTATACGAACACCTTGCAGTTGATCTCAGAACCTCCTCGGATACCCAGCTCCTTATTTCTTTTTTGGAAACCCCATATGCCTGTTTCATCTCCTACCCTCGCTTGCTGGGTTAAATGGGTCATGTCATTGGCAAGCATTGATACTTCCTCTTTTGGGGCACATTGAGCCAGAGGTGCTATAGCTTCTAAACCTTTTTGGGCTGGTTCCCGGTTGGAGGATATTCTGAGATTAGCTGATTGGTCTAACGATTCTGTATTCCACACTTTTTATTGTAAACCAGATGTTACAGCTTCTACCAGGGCTGTTAATATGCTTTAAAATAGTAATAATAATATGAGCCTTCGGTCTTGCCATAAAATGTAGATTTTCCTAGTAAGTTATGAAGGAAAGTCTTAATTTTATTAATGACACGGAGGCGAGTATTATCCCACTGCAACAGATTTTATAATTTTTTTATGCTGTTTCTTCCCTCCATGAAGTTCCAGCTCCTTCCTTGGGACTGACAAACTGTTCTACTGCACTGCTTCCATCGATGGCTCCGTTGGATGTTTCTTCCGGTTGGATTCCAGGACTCATTTCTGTGAACTTTTGCGAAGACTTGTTTGCTTTGAGTTTAGCTTATTATGTTTTTTTGGCTATTTTTCCTTTGTTTAATATTTATCTTTGACCTCTCGCACAGGAAAAGAGGGCTGTTCGCAGTCACATTAGGTGTTATACTCATGTTAGTCATGCTATTGGGGGGTGTGAAGCTGACATTTTTTCCTCCCATTGGCTATTTTTGTTCAGCCTTAGGGAGTGTTGATGATAGTGTTATCTTGACTGCTGGTGTTAAAATAAAGGCAAGATTAGAAGGCATAATATTTGCCTCCATGTCTTTAATGGATTTAAGACTTTCCTTCATAACTGACTAGGAAAATCTACATTGTTTGTGATCTCTTGCAGCCTAATGGTGTTGAAAGGATACACTCAGAAATGCGTCCCGACTGCTGAGGTCGCTGTACATTAGAACTCAAACTGCTCCTTCTTGGAGAGGTGAACTAGCACTTTGGTCTGCATTCCGTTATGGTGGGTCTAGTAATGGAAATTATTGTTTCCCACCTGGAGTGGCACAGAACTTTAAAAAAAAACAATGCGATGACATACCAACCAAAGGAATTGCTTAATAATAAGCCTGTGCGAAATGTAAGTAACGCTGGTGTAATTTCTATATTTTCATGAATTATGTCTTGCGCTTGCTACGTGAAATTATGCTGTTTCACCCGGTTACGTAGTTACTCCACCATCCCCAACAAAGTTATAGTGCAGGAAATATAGTGCTAAATGATTGACTTGCATTTCCTGAAATTGTTTCTGAAATTTTGCGGAATTACATGAAAGCAAATTATGTGAATTTTATTCACTCCTGGTTATTAGGCATTCGTTAGCTCAAAACATTTCATCCATCACTTTTTCGTTGCCTCAGTTAACATCTAGATTACATCCTTGCAAATGACACTGTGTACAGTGAATGGTTCAGTGCAGCTACATGGCAGTAGAACTACTAAGACCATTGTCATAGATTGACAGTTGATTGAAGGGCAAGGTGGGAAGTTTGAGAACAGAGGTGAAGGTGCTGATTAAATACAAATAAACTGTGTTTTATGCTTACATGTGTTACTTAAGTGTATATGCCTGCAATTTAAATCTGTGCCAGGAAAACTGCTTTATGGTTAATTTGGAACCTACAAGTATATCTATTTTCTATGAGAGATGAAATTCTTAGGTTTTATAATTCTATTTTCTACACATTTATTCCAAACCCCAGGTACAAGACCCTTGGAAAGGTAGAGAATAATGATGTTTGTCAGGAAAGGAACAATCACTGAAGAAGTCTGTAGAAGAGACAGGAGTGTCTTCCTGGGATCCCAATTTCATGTTTATCAACACTGCTTCCATCTCATCTTGGTTGGCTGGGGCAAGAAAGTTTCTAGTACAGCTTGGGGAGACAGGATTCACCGGACATGGAACTTCAGTAGAAGTGAATGTGTGGGATTTAATGCCTTCATAGATCTTCTTTGTCATTGATGAAAAAAGAAGGATATTTTGTTGCAGAACCCCTGCACTGAGGGAGGCAATTGTGGAAAGCAAGGAGGACAGGGGGGTTCCCCTTGAGAGACCAAACTTTTTCCGGCAGGTGAAGTGGCTTTCCTGATAAAATTATGCAAGAAGGATGGAAATTCTCCTATGTATAGATTTTTAAATGTTCCTCATATATGGATAGATCTGAGGAACCACTTGACACTTTCCATTTGTTTTTAGTTGTCTGTGTAGAAGTCTACTGCTCTTTAGTGCCTCATAACACCACTTTTAGAGTTACTTTGGGCAGGACACTTTTAAGGAGTTCTGTAAGTGCCATGTAGATTGCGTCATTGAAGTCAATTAATCAGGATTTATAAAGCTAGGCAAATCACCTGTGAGGGTCTCAAGGCTCTGGAGTTGCTAGCTGCTTCGTGGTGCTCTGTTTCAAGCAGCCATGTCTTGAGTCCTTTTCAAAAGTCCCAGAGGGATGCAGCGTTCCTGAGGAAGGTTGTTCCAGGCTTTGGCCACCAGGTGAAGGAAGGAGCGTCCTCCACTGTTGGATCAGCAGATCCGGGGTGTCTGCAAGGAAGGGGAGGTGGATCGAAGGTGTCTGGTCAGTTGGTGGAAGGTCATTATTTAGTTGATGTATACTGGTTGTTCGATGTGCAGGAATTTGTATGCATGGGTCCAAATCTTGATCTGGCATATCTTCTTGATCGTGAGCCAATGTAGCTTTTTGAGGTTTGGGGTGATGTGAGTCGTTATGGGGAGATCAAGGATGAATCTTGCCGCTGAGTTTTGTATTGTCTGTAGTCTCTTTAGGAGGCATGCAGTGATTCCTACATAAAGAGTGTTAACATTGCCCGGTCTGCCGGTGATGAGGGCTTGAATGATGGTCCTTCTGGTATTGATTGGGAGCCACCTGAAGATCTTACTGAGCATGTGTAGGGTGTAGAAGCAGGAGGACAAGACTGAGTTTACTGTTTCTGCATAGATAACCTTCTGTCCAAGATAATGGCAAGGTTGCAGACGTGGTCTGTCAGGGCAGGGGAAGGGCCGAGTTCTGCAGGCCTCCAAGTGCCTTTCCATGGTGAGGTGTTGTTCCCATAGATTAGGACTTCTGTCTTGTCCGTGTTGAGTTTGAGACAGTTGCCCTTCATTCATCATACATCTGTGGAAGTAGGTTCTGTTGGTGGACGGGTCATCTGACAGCGAGAGGATGAGCTGGGTGTCTTCATCATTAGAGGTGGTGTTGGGTCTGGGCAATCTAACGGTCTTGGCCAAGGGGGTCATGTACATGTAGCAGAGGGTAGGGCAGAGGGACGATCATTGTTGGATGCTTCAGATGATCTTCTTGGGTTCTGAGGTGAATGGTGGGCAGATTGTCTGGGTTCTTCCATTGAGGTATAATGCAATCTATTAGAGAGTGTTTCCATGGATCTATCTATCAATATTAAAAACTGATAAATCTTCATAACTGATTTTACACATTTTGATCCAAGGTACAACATAGTTGATGATATACACAATTACCAGAAAACCTAACAGCTGCCACAAAACATTTAACATCCACGGAGCAGGAATCTGTGACAATCCAAGTAAATTAGAAGATTCTATCCATACTCGTCCAGTGAGCAGTAAACCCTTGTGAAAGCCCATAGATGATGCCCTGGCATCCCAAACAGCCTCTGATGTTGCTGTCAGTGTGTTATGCCTTCCACCTTGTGCCCTCCTAATCATCTCTTTATGAAATTAGGCACACAGTCATTTAAAAATACCACCACACAAATGTATCTAAAAATGAAACCATTATGCAGATAACTGAGAGAACACCAAGAGACTGTCACCACATACCACTGTTTCTGTACTCATAATAGAAAACAGAAAACAGACCTACTATTTTAGCCAGCAAAACAGTGCTCTAGAATAAAGTATTCTAACAGCACATTTTTTGTTTCTGTAAAAACTAAAATACCCTATTGGAGTAAACTTAACATGTTTCTGTCTCCTTCATTCATGGACGAAATGAATACATCCATTTGCAATAATGAATAAAGTATGGTCAAAGCATACACTTCTATGTTCTGTTAAACATTAATAAATGACATTGATACAGATATCCTAATTCCATCACTCTCCCCATGTTCAGAATCATCATAAAGTTCATGATTCATCAATTATCCATCACAATCCCAGACACCTTCTCTCATAGATTTCAGTGCACACTCTAATATTACTAGTTAGCAATCCAAACTCCTCACCTGCCAAGGCCCAACCTGAATTTGAGCTCTAAATGTGTGTAATGTAAACGTGTGAAAAGCTAATCTGTAACGTTCTGGTGAGTGCTGCACCTAAAACATTTCCCTAACCTCAATCAATGGTTTCTGTAAGCTATTTTCATCCACGTCCTTCTCTTTGGTCAACATTGGGTCTATCCAAAGGGTTCCTGTGTTCAGAATACTTCATAAGGACATCCATTGGCTCTTGGATCTTTGTCGCTGCTACATAAAATAATCCAAACACTGAAAAAATTGAGCTTATGGTAGTTGAGTGAAGAATTGGGTGGTTGGCTCTATGCTTCTAAGGCTGCATACACTCTACCCTCCAAAGAGTACGCAGATCTGCAACTCACTATCCAGATTTCATGACTGTCCTCGGCACAGCTCCTCATTTGAACAGCCGTGCATGACCATGCTGCACCTTACCTCTGAGGGCCCATAGCTTGCAATCACAGCTATGCTGGAATTCAAGTTGGACTGCACCCAGCACATTCACACTCACTCCCTGATTATAGTGGCTACTGTGTCATTCCTTACTTTAACGAATAAGAAACACTGATGGGTCATGAGTCCTTTTAAGACCGGTTCCGTTCATCCGAAAGACTCTTCAGCTATCTCATCCTAAGCGAGGAACTACTTCTCTTTAACTCTTACTTTATGTAAGCTCCACTGGCCTTCTGTTTCTCAAGGGTGTTTTTTGTCCTGGCCCTGCCTCTATGGCACAGTCTCCCTTCTCACTTATTCCTCTTGACACAGTACCAACTATTCAGAAAGCAACTTAAAGGTCTGCTGTTTTTTAGTTGTTATAAATAGTTAGACACTTCGTTAGAGTTATTTATAGAGTTTGCTCAATTCAGGAAAATCCTGGGGCGAAGATGGGCTCTGTGAATACATAAAAAAATACATGAAAATCCAGTACCTAAAAAAATATGGGGATGGGGACAGAAATCACAGATATATATTTATATATTACTCTTCAGTTGAAGGAATGTTATGGTCATGATCTAAAAACTAAAAACAGCAGACACTTCCCACTGATGGTTAGTTATGCCTATTTGTCAAGAGGCTTTGTGCTCAATATCCATTTTCCCAAGACCATCTGGCAGTCTTTGTTAATGCATAGCAGCCTATGGGTCCTAGTGTGTACTTTGTCTAACATCTCATTCAAAAGAATATTTCTGAAAAATACTTACCTATTTCTAAGATCTCACTGTTCCACTGCTCTGGTTTGTCACGGCTTTAAGTCCTGAAATATAGCACAGCATCAAATCTCAGCTTTCTAGAGGAGTCCTGGTCTGGTCCTGCTGCGTCTACCAACCCGGCTGCTATCTTGGCTATTTCCTGTGAACATATAGCTTCCACTGTTGTGAAAGAAGTTGGTTGTATAACAAACGCATGAAGGGATATGGAAATGAAGGCACTAAGGGGCTGCTTCTGACCCCGGCGGTCCGTGGGTCGGCGGGAGCACCGCCAAGAGGCTGGCGGTGCTCCTCAGGACATTCTGACCGCGGCGGTTCAGCCGCGGTCAGAACAGGAAAACCGGCGGTCTCCCGGTTTTCCGCTGTCCTGCAGAATCCTCCATGGCGGCGCCGCCATGGGGATTCTGACACCCCATACCGCCATCCTGTTCCTGGCGGGTCGCCCGCCAGGAACAGGATGGCGGTATGGGGTGTCGTGGGGCCCCTGGGGGCCCCTGCAGTGCCCATGCCAATGGCATGGGCACTGCAGGGGACCCCGTAAGAGGGCCCCACAAAGAATTTCAGTGTCTGCTGAGCAGACACTGAAATTCGCGACGGGTGCAACTGCACCCGTCGCACATCCTCCACTCCGCCGCCTCCATTCGGAGCCGGCATCCTCATGGAGGGGTGTTTCCCACTGGGCTGGCGGGCGGCCTTTTGGCGGTCGCCCGCCAGCCCAGTGGGAAACCCAGAATCACCGCAGCGGTCTTATGACCGCGGAGCGGTGTTCTGGAGGGGGGAACTCTGGCGGGCGGCCTCCGCCGCCCGTCAGAGTTCGAATGACCCCCTATATGTGAAACAGTAGTGAAGAACAGGGAGAGGAGGACATTTAAGTAGACCCTAGCAAGATACACAAATTAAGGTATAATATGATATGGATGATTTAAAACTAATCTTTCCGAATTTAATTGGTCGAATTTTTTGAGGAGGTAGGATGTCATGTATCTAATACTGGGAGTACTGCAAGAGATGCATATAGCCCATATTGATGCTAGAAGACATTTAGAGATATTATGTCACTCTTAATTCTTTCTATTGAAGAAGAGGTGGGGGTGTGTTCGGCATGACAATAACTTCCAGACAACCGTGCCAAAATGCAGATCAAAAATATCGTGGGAAATTGCTGAAGTAAAATTCAAAAACTAGATCAAGGCGAAAGCTGGCTTTTATTGCCCAAATCATAAGAATGAGAAGACAGGTGAGATTTATATGGTTGGGATATGCTAAATGATTTATGTTATACTCTGGCCAAAGGCGTTTATCCAAATATCAGCACTCGATACAACTCACAGGATACTAAGCAACTACATGAAGAAAAAAATCAATGCAATAACAGATTTTTGCTGAAGAGATGTATAGGAAAACTAAACAGAGAAAACAGCTTTGTTTTCTGGCAGACCATGGGCGTTTTCACAAATATGCTATCTTTTTAATTGTTGATACATTCAAGCATAAACCACAAATAACAAGCGTAGTAGAAGACATTTCAGGTCATGACAGTGTGAAATTAGCCGTATAGATTTGCTGATTAGTAACCGCTAAGTTATGAGGGTTATTTAAAGCATACTCATAGATAGAGTCAAAATCTTATTGGGGGAATACTGTAGTATGTGGTTTACGAGAAATCATTATCTTTAGTAAACGAAATTGTAAAAAAATAAAATAAAGAGTAAAGAATGCGCACAAACTCGAAAAAGAGGGTAAACATACCATGATCCAGTATCAAATCACCCTTCGAGAAGAAGATTGATCTGTTTTTTTAAATCCTTGAAAATTCCTTTAAAAGAAAGAAGTGTAAAATTGTGTAGTTAATTTTTTGGAAAGAGAACAAAGGAAACCATCTGTTTTCCGTTTCCATCATGACACTAGTTAGGAGGGTGAGGATGTTGCCCAATAACACAACTAAACAGGGAAGGGCAAAGGAGCAGGATAGGGGTGCGGTGGTGCAGAGTTGTACAGAGGTAAAAAACAAAACAACAGACCACCTGTGGTGAAAAATGTTTCCATTTAAGTCAAATAATAAAAATAAAAGACAGGGTTATGTATAGAAATTGAGAAAGAAAAGGAATATACAGGAAAAGATGGTGGGTGGAGGGCGTATGGAGATTGTAAGGTGCATCACACCAGGGCTGGCAACTCACACAGTGCCACTGTGTGTCAAACGATATTGGTTCTTTTCATACGGTCACCCCTTGACAGTGAGCACGAGGTTAGGTGTAAATTACGCCTACGGGTTGGAGACGTTGGACAACCAACACCCATTAAAGGTTTTGAAACCTCTCGGGACATTGGTGACAGCTGTGGCAGCTTTTGTTTGTATCTTTGGAGGAGGGTCTGGGGGTCTCTTCAACCACTGAGCCTACCCTCCCTCCTTACTGCTGGCTCCTTCCCCCCATCTCACAAGGTAGTATATTTTTGAGGTTGGCAGGTTTGACACACACACACAGGAAAAAAACAAAAAAATGGAGGAAGAAGAGTAAAAAAAGACAGCAAAGCAGTGAATGTAGAGGACAGAAATACACGAAGGTGAGGTGATTCAGGGCATCTCCCTCTGACAATGGTAAAAATAGATAAACAAGCATTTGCAATGCAATGGGTCTTGCGTTTCCTCATGTTGAAACTATCAGCGTTGTAAACTCCTAACTGGGCTTTTCTTGCCACATAAATTGAAAATGAAAAGTAAAACAGTTTTACATAAATGAGCTGACGGCCTCCATGAGTGCAAAGAAGAGACACATAAGGGAAACAGAAGTTAGTTCGCAGTGAAATGTATCGGCAAATGTGCAATTATTCATGTAACTAGCAAAAGTGCAATGATCCATGTAACAAGCAAAAGTGCAAATATCTATGTAACAGGGTTGATGTCATGCAAAGCGCTTCAGTACTGCCCAGCAAGATTGCGCTGCCTACGACTTAAAGAGAAAAAGTAGTCCAGAAACCAAGCTGAAAACATGGACGCTCGTATGTTTTCAGTAGTTGGCCGTTGCGCTCGAGGAGGGCTGAACACCGGAAAAGGCATGATGTATGGATGCCTTTCACTAATTAAATCAAGCGAATTTTAAAAGGCAAGCCCATGAACCAACCAAACTGATGGGCTTGACATGGGTGTGGTTAAAAGCCCACCAAGAGATTACACTAGGGACAGAGTGCTTTGCGCTCGAACGTAAAACACAGTGGAGAACAGAGCAGCAGGTGGGGTGATGGTAAGACAGAAACGAGCAAGGGAAAGGAGAATCTATTATTACTGAAATAATAATTAGTGAACACAATTTCACAAATAATCAAGCTGGATTTGAAAACTTTGTAAATGCAATTTATCTTTGTAAAACTGAGGACAGTTATTTGAACAATGGCTTAACCAGTTTGATATTCAGTAAGTTAGTTTTTCTCTGCGATCCTGTGCAACCAGGAAACATATAACTGCCCAAAGTAAAGGCATATGAGATGCTATGGATGCCTCTTTGTAAGAAGAAATGTCAATTTACTGTACTTCTTAAGATTAAAAGAAAATAAAGGCAAGTGAAAAAGACGGTATTTTATATAACTCAGGTAAAGCAAAATGCATGATGTCACACATATATTACAACTAAAAAGCCTCACTTCCGCCTTGCTGCTCTCTTCTCCCTACATGTTTTTTTAAATATCGTTTCTCTGCCACATAGGGTGATAGTTGTAGTATGTCTCACAGTATGCTCATGAAGCACATTTAGTAGCTTATAGTCAACAATTGGCCGTGCAGAGTGAAGCCAGGAGCCTGGTGGGTGTCTTGAATAGTCTGTGCAGGTCTGGCAGAGGTGCTGTCCCACACTACAAGTCCTTCTCTGGCCTCCTGCACACCCACATGCCTCTGCCTTCACGTTTTGCTTAGAGGGGTGACTGGTACCCTTTGAAAGTGGTGGGGCGAGTGAAGTGCCCCACCACTTCCCAAAAAAATAGATAAAACTCCCCCCCGTAAAACCCCAAAGTAAACCACTCCTCCATAAAAAAAAGCCTAAAATAAAATACCCCCTCCCTCCAAAATCCCAAATAAACAGTAAAACTAACTACAAAATAAACACAACCACTACAGTTACATGCGTTACACACTTACATGCATATGGCATTTAAAATAAAATAAAACAACACTTACCAAAAGGCTGTGCATCCTCCTTGGTTTTCTTCTGCTGTCCGATAGAGGAAGAGCTCCACTAACAAATCCAGGGACCAGCATGACAGAAGCGCCTGGATTGGATAAAGCGGGCTGGCTGGATGTTCCTTCAGGCACTGGAAGCCTGTGCTTGGTCTCTAACCAGTGATTTTAAGACATCTGAGTGGAGAGCTTCAAAGCGCGCATGTCACGTTGTCAGGGCAAAACAGCTGCAAAAGTGACATGCACGCTTTGGAGTGGTCAGTCAGCCCTGGTTCTGTCCTCTGCTGCCAATCGGCAGTAGAGGAAACTCTCAGCATGTCTCTGGGCTCAGGGCTGGCACTTCTGCAGTGCGCACTGTACTGGTAAAAATGGCAATGAAATCTTTTCATTGCAATTTTATTTTTGCTTCAGTGGCTCGCACCAGGATGGGGGGTGCTCCCCTGCCATTGAGAAGAAACCGTCACTGCTTGCTCACCCTCCAGCCTTTGGGTCTGTCAATTCGGAGGTGAATGCAAGCAGTGGGCAGAGCGAAGGGTGGGGGGCAACATGTCTGTCACCGTTCAGCAACTACTGTTAGCAGCTTAATCAGTCCAGCTATACTGCCAACATCAACTGCATTTCTCCAGTCCCACTACCACAGCCGCTGCCCTCCAACCACTCAATTAGGTCCAGCATTCAGCAGCCAGCCATCATCAGCCTTGTGACAGTCAGGGGTTTCCAGACCTGGCACCAGCTGTGCTGCTCCATTGCTACCCTGCCAACCCCTTACGCTGCCTTGCCCTTCTGCTGCCTGGTTCATTTACCTACTTTGCACCTTGCCTCCACTGTGGCAGGTCTCCTAAATGACTCAGTGCTGGTAGGAGTGTTGGCCTGAGCAGTCAATTCCACAGAGTTGTATCAGTGGAGAGGTGTGGCAACAGCGGTATTGTTGCAGATGCAGGGTTGAGCTGGAGGGGGGGACGAAGATGGTCACACCAGGTTATGGTGCGGTTTTTCTCTCTTTGTGTGCTGTGCTGCCTCCACAACCTGCCACAACTGTTAACAGCAACAATCACTGACCATCCACTCTAGCTGCCTAGTGGCCTTGTTTTCTTCCTTGCCTTCTAGGTTCCACACAACATTGCAAATTATTAACAACAAGTCACCAACAATCTGCAGCTCGAACACACAAGCCCCTCTGGCCCATACAGCAGGAGTACAGCAACCGAATGCCTAGAGGAATGCTACCCAACTGATCCAAAACTGTACCTGAGGGAAAAGCTGAGGGGAAAGCCTCCCCATACTTACAATCAACTTGGATAGTGAGGAGCCTCAGGAACCAACCGAGAGCTGCATTCCACTTTTGCAGGTGCGCTCTGCTCCCCTAACACCTCCGAAACCTATGCTAACAGGTCTAATCTCCCACTACTTCCCAGCCCTTCATGCAGCCTCAAGCGGCAAAAGTGACAAAAGCGCAAAATCGCTAAATAATAGTTTGAAGAACCCTCAGGCACTGGACTCCTACCGAACCTCAAGTGAGAGGTGCGGGGTCTGATCCTGCCCAAGGCTGAGTGGGGACCCAGTATGCTTCTGCCATCTTTGCCGCACTTCCTTCCAAGCCTGTGGCAGAACCAACAACACAGAAGTGTCAGACATGGATGTAGTGTAGAACTAACTCCCTCCTCCAAGACACATGCCTTTGAGGCCCCTGCAAAATACGAAAATGTAACTGTTCCTCAAATTCACATGGCCCTTTCAGCCTCGCCCCAGATATATCAGCAACTTTTTTTTATGAATACCTTGAATCTAGTATTGAAAATACACTCCTTTGGTGCTCACTCCAAAGCTGTTTAGAGCACCTGATGCAATAAAACATGATCTCTTGGATCCCCCCAACTCACTGATTTACTTATGACCTTCATTTGTGCATCCCAAAACGCCATGGCCAGAGGACTGTTATGGCAGTCATCTGAAATGGAGCGTCAAATCAATCATTTGCAATCTCTGGCCTTCTGCCTAGCTGATCTGAGCACCAATTTGGATTTAATTGAAGCTAAAATCCAAGGGGAGCTGGAAGGAAGGTTGTGTCCATGTGACCACATCATCAACGAATTGGGTATGCTCCTGGGAGTTCTAACAGAGGTTGTTGACTCTGTCAGAAGCATGGCTGGCACATCCATAAGTAACAGTGATCCTGTACTAACCCACCAAAACATGGTAGATAAAGAAACACCTGGGATGAGCAACACAACTCCAATGAGGACGGGGAAAGTCCTCAAGTAGAACAGGGGGAACACAGTTTAGAGGCTCCCCCAAACCAACAACCTCCTAACTGTAGGACGGAGGCTGGCCCTCTATGTCGTGTGCAAAGCTAGGCACACTGTGCAGGTGGCCCAGGCAACCACACATTAGTTAACAGGGGTAAAAACTAGGGGCCAGATGTAGAAAACGGTTTGCACGTCGCAAACAGCGAATTTCGCTGTTTGCGACGTGCAAACTGCACTTGGCAATGCACAAAACCCCTTTTGTGATTCGGTAACCTGGTTACCGAATCGCAAAACGGGATTGGGAGTCGCAATTAGGAAGGGGAGTCCCCTTCCTAATTGCGAGTCATAGTGCAATGCCAGATTACTTTGTGAACGCGAACGTGGCCACAAAGCATTCGCAGTTAGCACCCATTTCTAATGGGTGCTAACCCATTTGCAAAAGGGAAGGGGTCCCTATGCGACCCCTTCCCCTTTGTGAATGGCATTAAAAACATTTTTCCAGAGCAGGCAGTGGTCCTATGGACTGCCTGCTCTGAAAAAATGAAACAAAACGTTTCATTTTTTAGTTTTGTAATGCATCACGTTTTCCTTTAAGGAAAATGGGCTGCATTACAAAAAAAAAAAAAAAACCTGCTTTATTTAAAAGCAGTCACAGACATGGTGGTCTGCTGTCTCCAGCAGGCCACCATCCCTGTGAGTGCCCAGAGTCTCAAGGGGGTCACAAATTCCCACCCACCTCATTAATATTAAAGAGGTGGGCCTTTGCGACCCCCTTGCGAGTCGCAGATGGTGTCAGAGACACCATCCTACATTCCCAATTGAGACTAGCAATTTGCAAGATGCAAATTGGAATATACCTACATCTGGCCCTAGATCACCTAATGCTCTAATTTTTAAGGTAGCTTGGTTGAGCTGTTAGGCCAATCTTGGAGAAGTGTGAAGCATTTGTTGTGCTCACAACATCAATATTGCAGCTCACACACTCAAAGGAATAACTCAAGACCAATTTATAAAAATACTTCAGATTGTAATACATTTTTTAAGAAGAAGATTATCAAAATTGGTTGAGTAGTTTTCAAGATATGAATGTTTGAACTTTAATGAAAATATTATTTTTGTGCATAATTAACACACCATAGGAATCAATGGTGGATCAACTTTAAAAATACACATAAAATCACACAGTTAGTTTACCAAGTTCTTCTTTTGCAGGTTGCTCGATGTCATTGGTGGGCATGCTTTGCCAGCTGGAGAAGTACGGGCGGCTCCCGGTTTCGGCGGGAGCTGCAGGAGAAGGTCTCTGGAGCAGGGCCACTGCAGGGGACCACATGGAAAAGCACTGCACAAGAAATTTTAAATTTGAACCTTTGGGGACCCCTTGCAGTCTTGAGGTTGCAGATGGTGGGGGGCCCCTAGGGCACAGCAGGTTCTACAGTGCAGGGCACAGGGCAGCCGGGTGCAGAGTGAATTGGTGAGGCAGGAGCTGTGTGCAAGGATGCCCTCTGGAGCAGAATGTAAGTTGGTTCAAGGGTCATTTGCAGGACAGCGGGGCACTCTGATGGGAGGTCCAGGGTGTTCCTGAAGTCCGGAGCCCGGTTAGGGCCACTTTGCTCCGTTTAACTGCCTGCAACTGGGGACCCAGCTCCCCAGCGCAGGCTAGGCGTTGCACTACGCAATGCTTCTCCAAAACTTCCTGAGCCTGGGGACCACAATCCCCAGACTCCATAGTGCGGACGCGCTTGCAAGCTATCTCCGGACCCTGGGAACACTGTTTCCCAGCGTCCTGGAATGCCATCCGCGTCACTCCACCGGCGCCCAGGACACCGATACCGGCTTCAGCCGGTTCTAATAACGACACCCAGGTGCGCTCAATTAAGTTGCTGGTAAATATGCCGCCCCCGCATTGGACCTCATACCTCAAGCGGTCCAGCAACGCGTCGGTCTAGGCGCACAGCGAGCACCTCCTTTGATGTAGTAAGTGCAGCAGCATTTACTCTGCGGCAATTCTTTCTCCTTTCTGGACCTCCAGCTACACCACAGATAAGACTGACTGCCTGGTTGTTTGCATCAGAGTGATAATATGTGTTTAAGTGTGTGTGGCTTCTTAATAGTTTTTATTAGTTTGGGCAGTTGAACTCAACAACTTTGTTGTATTTAACGTTTTCTGACTATTACTACTGCAAACTAGTTGTTTTGTTTTAGATACTTTAGCAGAGGTATCTACTCAGCCTCCAGCTTCCCACTAGGGCTGTATCCCTCCTACTCTATCCGTTAGCATTAAGGGCACACCCTGTATCCCACAGGCCGCATGCCCTGCATTAACCCCTGTGTTAGGGGAACCACCCCCCTCCCACGGACTGTTAATTTTTATCTCCTGATATACGCTGTCTATGTCTATTTCCCTCCCCCCCTAGAGTGTGACTATAAGGGGACACTCCCCCTCCTGGAATCTGAGGCTAATTGCCTTAGATATTAGGGTAAGGTTACTTTTCTTTCTTTTATTCAACATAACTGTGTGTTCACTGCGTGCTCTGCATGACTTTGGTTTGCTGTGGCACCCCTTTTTATATTATATTATATTATATTATATTATATTATATTATATTATATTATATTATATTATATTATATTATATTATATTATATTATATTATATTATATTGTGTGTTTTGCTGTGTTGTGTTATTAAGTTAACGTCGCCCTTGTTTTCTACTCCCTCAGGCCTCTGCGAGGTAGGCCCTTGCCAAGGTAGGCCCATTAATTCATTCCCCCCCCCCCATTATGAGGGGAGGCTCATCTATCTGCACCTTGCATGATGGTTAGGGATCCTAGGCCCTGAAGAATGCCCCCAGACCTTCCATAGCTCATAGTAGAGGGCAGAAACATGTCGGCCAATTCTTAGAGAGGCGACCCAGTGAGTCCTCATTCTCACCAAGGTGTCCCACCCTTGTTTTTAGTTACACCAGCAGATACCACTATTAAAAGTGTAGACCACACACAGGTAGCTGCCTAGGTGTTTTTATATTCCCTTAGTTTAGCTGGATGCCATTATCTCCAGATAAAATATGTTTACGCACTCCCTCTCGTTCTTTTAACGGTGAGGTTGAGTCCGCCCAGGTGGTACTATCCTACCTGGGTGGGGCTAGGTGGTCAAATGATGAAGCATGACACTATATAGTGTGTGAGACCACCTAGTCCGTAAAAGGACCCACACTGTGCATTTTCTACACCCAGCGAGGTCTAGGAGCCCAAGGATAATCTCTTGTCAACATAGCTCCACATCATTGGTGAACCCCATACCTTTTTGTGGTAACTTGTTCCTGAAGTCCCTCAACTGGGCCTTCCTCCTGGTCTGATTGTAGCCCCGGGTGGGCTGTTTTGCTTGATGTCCGATGTTAGTTGACCAGTATCTAGGGTATTAGCACAGTTTGGCAGCTTGAGGTCACAGTGCCAGAAGACTTGGCACACTAGTAGGGTTTGTCATTGCGGTGGTCAGAATGAAGTTTGTCCAGCTGTGATGTCTGGTTCAGTAGCTAGTGGTTGGTAGGTGAAGAGACCCTCACTGACTTGCTAGTTTCTTTAAGTTGTAGGGTAGTACCTCCACTGTAAAAGGAGTTCTTGGGCAATTTGTTTAGCCTGGAGGTCCTTAGGAGCTCTTGTAGAGTTGTCCAGTTGTCCAGCAGCTACTCAGTGGCGATTGACGGGTCCTGGGTGCAGCAGGCAGGGTTTGGTGCCTTTTCTTAGGTGCAAGAGGTCCACAATTCTTGTGCTTCGGATCTTCGTGGTGCTGGTCTTCTTTTGTCCATTGAATCTGATTTCCTTGTCTAGTGATGCCCACTAAATACTGTATTTAGTGGGCATTTTAGGGGGAACCTGGCAGTGACCAACGAGTCATCTACCTTTGGGTGGCTTCACTATCCCTGATGGAGGAAAATGAAATGGAGTGCCCACCTCGAGGCAGCACCTTAGGAGTGGTGCATGCCAGGTGTGGCTACTCCGCCTACCCTTGTTTGAGTTTTCCACCGTTGCTCCCGCCAAACAGTGGGTGTTTGCACAGGAGTTACCATTTGCTGCTAGCAGCAGGCCCGGGGGTTAGCCCTTTGAAGCTCGCCACCAGGGGAGTACACATTCCTGAGGGAGGGGGGTTGGCACTTCCACACAGGAAGGGCTTTGTACCACAAACCAGAGAGACGTATCTCTCCCCCAAGGTTTTGAAGATTGGATGTCTGGAGGTGGCAGGCTGGATAGAACCAGTCAGCAACCATGCCAGGGTAGTTAGCTTTTGCAGGGGGCACCTCCAAGGTGACCCCTGGGAACCCTTTATAATAAATCCAACACTGGCACCAGTGTGGAGTTATCATTCTGAGTTGGTCATACTCTTGGAGATGGCCTTCCTACAGGTTCAGCCCCAAACTTTTTGCCTTCCTCTTTCTCTTTTTCTGACCTAATTTTTTCTGTTTTTAGGACTCTGCACACTTTACCACTGCTAATCAGTGTTAAAGTGCATATGCTCTCTTCCTAAAACATGGTGACATTGGCTCACACCCAATTGGCATATTTAATTTACTTGTAAGTCCCTAGCAAAATGCACTATATGTGCTCAGGGCCTGTAAATTAAATACCACAATGGGGTCTGCAGCACTAGTTGTGCCACCCACATAAGTAGCCCTTAACCATATATGGCTACCCTCATATACTGTTTGAGTGGTAGATTCTGATCTGAAAAGGGTAACCAGGTCATGTTTAGTATGGCCAAAGTGATAATTGAAAATCCTGCTTATTGGTGAAGTTGGATTTAATATTGCTATTCTAGATATGCCACTTTTAGAAAGTGAGCATTTCTCTACACTGAAATCCTTCTGTGCCTTGCAGACTGTCTCCAATCCATGTCTGGCTGGGCTGGTTGACAACTCGCTTGTGCATTTCACCCAGACAACCACAAACACAGGATGATCAGTCACACCTGCACACACCGGCATACTGAATGGGTCTTCATGGGCTAGAAGGGTGGAGGGCCTGACACTTACATTTAAAAGGACAGTGGCCTGCCCTCACACAATGGGCTGCCAAACCCCCTACTGGGAATCTAACAGACAGGATTGTACTGTAAGGGGACCTTGTGCACTTCTAAGCCACTCTTTGAAGTCTCCCCCACTTCCAAGGCACATTTGGGTATATAAACTGGGTCCCTGACCCTACCAACTCAGACACTCCTTGACAAGATACCTACTGGGAAAGAAACTCTGAGCCAGAAGCTAAAACCTGTTAAGAGAAGCTGCCTGGCTGCCCAAAGGACTCACCTGACTGCTTTGCTGTAAAGGACTGCTGCCTTGCTGTTGCCCTGCTGCCTTGCTGCCCTATGGCTCTGCTGAGAAAAGATATCCAAGGGCTTGGATTGAGCTTGCCTCCTGTTTCCTGAAGTCTCAGGGCCAAAAAGACTTAGGCCCTCATTACAACATTGGCGGTAAAAGCTGCTTACCGCCGCGCAGAAGACCGCCAACACACCGCCGTGGAATTCTGCCACAGCTATTATGACCCACAGCACGGAATCCGCCAAAATTCAGACGCCCACACAAGTCCGCCACACCAAAGGTCAATGATAAACTAGCGAAAACAAAACCTCCACCGTCACGCCAACAGAAATACGCCCACACTATCACGACACACGAATCAACGCACATTTACAAAACACTGCCACATTGGACAATTTGAAATACACACACCTGATACACATACACACACCACACACCCAATACAATATAAAACACACACCCACATCTCCCACAAACCCCTACGACCAAAATCCTGAACGAAGGCCAGAGAGAGACACCACAAACAACTACCAAGCATCCACAGGCACACAATACGATCACCCACAGAACTTCCACGCACCTCACACAACACACCTCTAAATATCACCCCACACATCACAACACACACCACCCCACACATCACCCACACCACCCCATGGCACGGTAAAGACACCCCAGGTTCTCTGAGGAGGAGCTCAGGGTCATGGTGGAGGAAATCGTCCGGGTAGAGCCACAGCTATTCGGATCACAGGTGCAGCACACCTCCATAGCTAGGAAGATGGAGCTATGGTGCAGAATAGTGGACAGGGTCAACGCAGTGGGACAGCACCCAAGAAATCGGGATGACATCAGGAAGAGGTGGAACGACCTACGGGGGAAGGTGGGTTCCGTGGTCTCAAGACACCACCTTGCGGTTCAGCAGACTGAGGGCGGACCCTCACCTCCTCCCCCACAACTAACAACATGGGAGGAGCAGGTCTTGGCGATTCTGCATCCTAAGGGCCTCGCAGGAGTAGATGGAGGAATGGACTCTGGTAAGTCAAATCTTAACTATTACATCCCCCACCCTACCTCACATACCCCCACCCTCACCCTCATCAATCCTACTCCTCAAAAATGTCCCACTATCACAACCCACCCATTCCAACACCAAGCCCTGCATGCAACAACAAAGCATGGACACCCATCACCAAAGCATGCCCACTGCACATACCCATACACCCCCCCAAACCATCATCACACAAGGTCCTACACAGGAATGCAAGCACTGGGGTACATGGACCCCCACCCATTGCACACCATGGCACACACAGATGTAAACATCCTTTTATACCCCTGCAGGACCCCTACCCAACGTCACCAGACAGGCGGGTCCACACATGTCCACACCACCAACAGAAGAGGCTCACAGTGATGACAGCAGCTCTGTCCAACTGGATCTAGATGACCAGCCTGGCCCATCTGGGACCTCAGGACAATCGGTTCCCCTCACACAGTCACAGGCCACTACAGAGCTTCCCCCCTCTGGAAACACCAGCACAGCATCCACCCAGCGGGCCCATACCTCTGTCCCCAGGACACGTCAAGCAGCAGTGTGTCCACCACTACAGGGAACCCAGGCTAACCCACCAACCCAACAGGGACCTGGGGGCAGTGGTGGTGGGCACATGGTTCAGGGGACGGAGGCCCAGGAACACAGGGGAACTGGGAGGACTGCTGTGCGACAGGGGGAGGACAGGCCAAGGGAACTCACTCTCCACGAGGCCCTCTCCTCCATCATGGGAGCCTACCACCACTCCCAGGAGACAATGGCAACGGTACTGGCCAAGTTTCAGGAGACCCATCGCCTGCAGGAGAAACAGTATTTGGGCTTCAGGGAGGAACTCAGAGCCATCAATTCCACCCTGGGCACCATCGTAGGGGTGCTGAAGGAAGTACTCAACACCAGGAGGGACACTGTGGCACAACAAGGGGCCCCCAACACTAGCATGGACGATGAACTGCCCACCACCTCCGCCGGCGCTAGTGGACAGGAGGCACCGCCACAGGACCACCCCACCAGCACCCCTACCCCTGCAGTGGGAGAACCACCCGCAAACGGTCCCTGAGATCCAGGACAAAGACAGAGAATGATGGCAAGACCCCCGCCAAGAAATGAGACCACCCTGAATGTCATCCTTCTGTCCCACTTTGTCACCCTGTCCATCCTCAAACTGCCCCAGCTCCACTTCCGATGCCCATTTGGGCAATGCACCTGTGAGACTAATAGACTGGACTCTGCCATGGACATTCCTCCACCATCACCCCTCACCATTTTACAACCCCCTCCAATATTGAGCACTTAAAGAAACACCCTTGAAGCACAAAACAATCTGGAGTCAGTCTGTGATTTCGAAATAGTGTATTAGCAATTTCAGTGGCAAAATGCTCTTTTAATTGTAATGTCAACATACCTATGTCATACAGCTCTAGTCCATGAGGAAACAAAGCAGATGTCACACTGTGGGACACACATCTGTGAAATCGTAAGGGAAAGTGACAACTCAGTGACCATACACTGGGTGAAAACGACAGACAGTAGAGAGGTAATAGTGTTAAAGTACATGTAGTAGACAAGTTTGTATTCTTACCTGTCTCTCACTGGAAATATTGCAGGATCACCGAGTTCCTGTTGTCCATGTCCTCTTCTTCTGCTTCCTCATCTTCACTGTCCACAGGCTCCACAGCTGCAACAACACCGCCATCTGGACCATCCTCCTGCAGAAAAGGCACCTGTTGTGGCAATGCTATGTTGTGAAGCATACAGCAGGCCACGATGATCTGGCACACCTTCTTTGGTGAGTAGAATAGGGATCCACCTGTCATATGGAGGCACCTGAACCTGGCCTTCAGGAGGCCGAAGGTCCGCTCTATTATCCGCCGAGTTCGCCCATGGGCCTCATTGTAGCGTCCCTCTGCCCTTGTCCTGGGATTCCTCACTGGGGTCAGTAGACATGACAGGTTGGGTTAACCAGAGTCACCTGCAAATGGCGAAGGACAACTGTTAGACACACACTAACCTGGAGGGATATACCCAGACCCAGACAAACATTCCCACTGACTTGCTTCCAGGTGCTCACCTATTAGCCACACATGGTGCCTCTGGAGTTGACCCATCACATAAGGGATGCTGCTATTCTGCAGGATGTAGGCGTCATGCACTGAGCCAGGGAACTTGGCATTCACATGGGAGATGTACTGGTCTGCCAAACACACCATCTGCACATTCATGGAATGATAACTCTTCCGGTTTCAGTACAACTGTTCACTCCTGCGGGGGGAACGAAAGCCACGTGTGTCCCATCAATGGCACCTATGATGTTGGGGATATGTCCCAGGGCATAGAAGTCTCCTTTCACTGTAGGCAAATCCTCCACCTGAGGGAAAACGATGTAGCTCCGCATGTGTTTCAGCAGGGCAGACAACACTCTGGACAACACGTTGGAAAACATAGGCTGGGACATCCCTCATGCTATGGCCACTGTTGTTTGAAATGACCCACTTACAAGTAAATGGAGTACTGACAGCACCTGCACTTGAGGGAGGATTCCTCTGGGATGGTGGATAGCTGACATCAGGTCTGGCTCCAGCTGGGCACACAGTTCCTGGATTGTGGCACGGTCAAGCCTGTAGGGGATGATCACATGTCTTTCCTCCATTGTCGACAGGTCCACCAGCAGTCTGTACACCGGAGGATGCAGCCATCTCCTCACATGTCCCAGCGGACGGTGCCTATGAAGGACAACAGCGAGCACAGAGTCAAACATCTCAGAGGTACGTACCCACAGATTACACATAACAGAAATCATAATCCAAAAATTGGCCTGTATGTGTGTTGAGGCTAGGCCTAGGTATGTGTGAAGCAGTTAAAAATTAAGCCATGTGGGCCCCTGAAATGGCTGCTGTCTGACCTGTAAAGTGGGGCAATGAGATGTGAGGTAACTGCGCTGGCTTTGGGCACCGTTGCGGTAGGCGGTCGAAGACCGTGGCGCAATGCTGCATTGGTTAACATTGGACCCTATAGGTCCCAGGAGATGTACACCGGCGGTGACGGTACGCACCGCCGCGGACGTGACTGCTAATTTCGATCTGTTCAATCCCTTAATACCTGATCTTCGACAGGAGAGGACCTACACTGCAAGTGTTGCTGTGACCTCGGTCTGGAAGAGACAATGGCTCGTGCGACTGGGGAAAGGGCCCCTGCCTTCATATCGGAGGAGTTGGTGAAACTCGTGGATGGGGTCCTCCCCCAGTACACGCTACTCTACGGTCCTCCAGACAAACAGGTAAATACAGTGGGAGCATGCTGTGTGGGCTAAGCCTGTGTGGAGTGGGGTGGATGAAAGATGGGGGGGGAGATTGAGGCGTGCATGAAACGACGGTGAGTGCATCATGGCAAGGGTAGGGATGGGGCCAATGACTATGATGGTGCATTTGGTAATAACTTTTCCTTTACCCCTGTACAATTCCTGTAGATCAGCGCCCACCAGAAAAAAGATATTTGGCGTGCCATCGCCAAGGACGTCCGGACCCTGGGGGTCTACCACAGACGGAGCACCCACTGCTGGAAAAGATGGGAGGACATTCGCCGCTGGAGCAAGAAGATGGCGGAGGCCCAGCTGGGGATGGCCTCCCAACGTGGGAGGGGTGCCCGGTGCACCATAACCCCCCTGATGTTCAGGATCCTGGCGGTGGCGTACCCGGAGTTGGATGGGCAATTGGGGGCATCACAGCAGCCACAAGGGGGTGAGTACACTCTCATTCTGCTGATATTGCATGCAGTGGAGGTGTCTGGGTGGGGTAGGTGGGCTGTGGGTTTCCCTAGGCCAGGGCGAGTTTAGGAGGCAAGGTCCCCTTGTTCTGGCAGAGCCTGTGGCACCCCACCCCACCTGTGTACAGTGCCAAGTACACCTAGTCAGGCTCCTGCGTCATCCATGTGCTCAGATGTCGTCCATAGCCTTGTAGGCCACGTCCCAGGGATTGAACAGTGGAGGCCACGTGCGCGGCGTAGTGCAGGCGGCTTCTGTGTCTGTCGTGTCCACCAATGGTAGCGGTAATGCATGCACTCAACATGTCTTTCTTCTGTCGTCTCCCCCCTTTTTGTGGTCTCCCTGTTCTTGTGTGCATTAGTATCATCAGGCGGAGGAGCAGTGGCAACGGAGCAGAAGGGAGCTGCATCCCACATGGCTCTGGAGGGCGAGACAACGGACTCGGAGTTCACCAGTGGGACGGAGGGCGAGGGGAGCTCCACGGCGGGGACAGGAGCTGACACCAGTGAAACGGACTCGTCGTCTGATAGGAGCTCCCTTGTGGTGGCGGCAACATCTGTGCCCCCCACATCTACAGGTACAGCCGCCACCCCCCTACCAGCACCGCCCTCCCAGCAGCCCCTCAGCCTTTGCCCCGTGCCCGCTCACCCAGGAGGGTGGGCATCACCTTCGCCCCAGGCACCTCAGCCCCTGCCCCAGTCACCCCTGATGCCCTCAGTGAGGAGGCCATTGACCTCCTCAGGTCCCTCACCGTTGGGCAGTCTACCACTTTGAATGCCATCCAGGGTGTAGAAAGGCAGTTGCAACAAACAAATGCATTCCTGGAGGGCATTCATTCTGGTCAGGCGGCCCTTCAGGGAGCTTTCCAGACTCTGGCCTCAGCACTGATGGCAGCCATTGTCCCTGTCCCTAGCCTCCCCCCTCCAACTTCCTCCACCTAGACCCAATCCCCTCTACCTCAGCCTATCCCAAGCACACCTTCAGACCAGCATGCACACACATCAACACACAAGGGAAGCTCAGGCAAACATAGGCATCACACATCCCACAGGCACTCACGCAAGAATCACACACATGCAGACACACCAACATCCACTGCCTCCACTGTGTCCCCCTCCTCCTCGTCTCCCTCCTCCCTCCCAGTCTTGTCTCCACTCACACCTGCATGCACTACATCTACAGCCACTACTGCCATCACCAGCACACACACCACCACACCCCGCTCACGTGCAGTCACCACCCCCACTGCCATTCACACGTCCCCTGTGTCCTCTCCCAGTGTGTCTCTGACGCCACCTCCCAGGATACACAAACGCAGGCCCACCCAACAGCCATCCACCTCACGACAGCCTCCAGCGCATGCACCTTCACCCAAAGTCACCAAACGAACACCTCCTACAACCACAACCTCTTCCTCCACTCCCAAACCCCCTCCAGCTACCCGTCCCAGTGTTTCCCAAAAACTTTTCCTGTCCAACCTTGACCTCTTTCCCACACCTCCCCCACCCCGTCCGTCTCCTAGGGCCCGACTCTCCAGGTCCCAAACTAGAACCTCAGCTGCAACATCTCCGGGACCAGTGGTGCCTGTAGTCACCGGAATCTGGAGTGCACCGGCCACCAGGGCAGCCAGTGTGGCATGGAGCCACAGCACGGGCAGTCCCCCACGTGTGAAGCATCAAAAGTTGGCCAGTGCCCGGCGGGAGAGGGGGAAGACTCCAGCCACCAAAGCCGCTCCCAGGGATACAGGTGAGAGTGTGGAGTCAGCTGCAACACCTTCCAAGGTGGGGAAGGGCCACAAGAAAGTCAGCAGGTCTGGGAAGAGCAGCACGGCGGAGAAGACCGCCATCAGTCAGCTGCGACACCTTCCAAGGTGGGGAAGGGCCACAGGAGCCCACCGCCATCATCCCCGTTGCCCAGGAGGCCACCGCCAGCACCTGCCCTGCTGCCCAAGAGGCCAACGCCAGCACCTGCCCTGCTGCCTAAGAGGCCACCGCCAGCACCTGCCCTGCTGCCCAAGAGGTCACTGCCAGCACCAGCCCCGCTGGGCCAGAAAGGACCGCCAGCACCAGCCCCGCTGGGCCAGAGAGGACCGCCATCCCCGCTGGGCCAGACAGGACCACCAGCACCAGCCCCACTGGGCCAGAGAGGGCCGCCAGCACCAAACCCGCTGGGCCATGAAGGACCGCCAGCAGCTGAGTCACTGCAAAGGACACCGCCGCCACAAGCACCGCTGAACAGGCCACCGCCGCCACAAGCACTGCTGAACATGGCACCGCCGCCACAAGCACCGCTGAACAGGGCACCACCTCCACATGCACCGCTGGCCCATGAGCGCCAAGGGCACTGACGCTACTGAGTCCGTTACGACCAGGATGAGGCACACTGGGCACCAAGCCCCCTCCAGAACCAGTGGAGAGATCCATCCACCACCTCAGTCCTTGGCAGGATGAAGCACTCTGGGCACAAGGCCCCCTCCAGAACCAGTGGAGAGTGTCATCCACTTGAGAGACTGTGACTTTGCACTCCCAGGATGCAGCAGTGGGCAACCCACCCACTGTAGAGACTTTAGAGACTGTGGCTTTGCACTCCCCAGGATTGTACAGTGGGCAAACCACCCACTGTAGAGACTTGAGAGACTGTGGCTTTGCACTCCCCAGGATTGAACAGTGGGCAAACCACCCACTGTAGAGACTTGTGAGACTGTGGCTTTGCACTACCCAGGATTGAACAGTGGGCATGTGGCCCCCTCATGGATTTGGTGTCGTGCACTTAACTGGCTGAGGTGCCCCCCTTTCCCTCCCCCTAAGGTGCCTGTTTTATTGCTATCTGATGCCCCTGCAGTGTTCTCTCCGTCATGGTCGGGGATCTTGTGTGGGCCTCGCCCATACCATGTGGGCCCAGTGTTCCACGGACTTCAATGGAGCACTACCTGGACTACTATTCTTGGTGTATATTTCGTTTATAGTGTATATATATATTTTGGCATACTGGATTTTAATATATTACAATGGTTACACTCATTTTCTTTGGTCTTTGCATTCTTCTGGAGGTTGTGGGTGTAACTATAATGTATCATGATGTATTAGTGTGTGTGTTGTCGTGGGTGAGGGTGGGGGTGGGGGTGTTGCGTTTTGTGTGTGTGTGTCCCTGTTTTTTCCCTCCCCCTCCCCTGTGTCGTAGATGCAGTACTCACCCTGTTTTTCGCCGCTGGCGTTCGTGCTCCTGGTAGAGGAGCAAGAAAATAAGAGATGGCAGGATCTGCAGCTCTGGTTCCATGGCGTCCTGGTTCCTCGTGGGGTGTGTAGAGGAGAGTGTTTTCCCTTCGAGGTCCTATTTCCGCCGTGGTTTTGTCTGTGGTAAATCCGCCATGGAAAAGGTGGCGGATTGGTAGGTTGTGATGCTGTGGGCGGTACTTTGTCCTCCGCCTGTCTGTTGGCGGTGACCGCCAGGCTGTTTGTTTGTACTGCCGTGGCAGTCGGAGTGCTAAAGTGTCTGTCTTTGTTGGTGGTTTCCGCCACGGTCGTAATTCCAATTTTTTTACCGCCGGCCTGTTGGCGGTCTTACCGCCTCTTTAACACCGTCCGCCAGGGTTGTAATGATCACCTTAATCTCTGCAAAGAACTACTTGTGCGGTGAAAATTGACGCACAGTGTGCCGGAATCAATGCACAGCCTGCCTTGCAGTGAGAAAATCACTGCATCACCGAACCAAAATGACGCAGCCCGGCTCTTTGAGTGGAGATTGACGCAGCGCCAATGTTGCGACCGGAACTTCGACGGATCAACGGATCGCAGAGCCCGAATGACGCAGCCCGACATCCTGCGTGAGGAACTGACATGACGCCTGCCATGCGACAGAAATTTCCTCGCATCGTCCACCTTATCGACGCAGCTCCTGTGACTGTGTCCTGCACGCCCAGGATTTCTCTGCATTGTCCCCGGGGCAACCAAATACCTCACAACCCGAAGAGGATCCAAGTCTGCACACCGGAAGTCGATGCAAAGCCCATGCTGCGTGGAAAAGCATTGACACACCGTCTGGAGAAACTGATGCACACCTCTTCGTTTTCCATGCATTTCCTCCTCTGTGGTCCCATGCGGATAATTTAGACGCAGAACAGGTACTTTGGGCTCGCAAGAGACCATTTTTGTTTTTAAGAACTAAAAGACTATATTTATCATTAAAAAAGTGATATTTCAACTTATATTTATCAAATCTTGATTGTTTTGACCTCAATCTACTCAGATAAATATTCTATATGGTTCTAAACCTGTGTGGTGTGTTTTTGTGGTGTATGCACTGTGTTATTGCTTTATTTATTGCATAAATACTTTACACATTGCCTTCTAAGTTAAGCCAGACTGCTCAGTGCCAATCTACCAGAGGGTGGGCACAGGATAATGTGGATTGTGTGTGACTTACCCTGACTAGAGAGAGGGTCCTTGCTTGGACAGGGGCGTAACCTGGCTGCCAACCAAAGACCCCATTTCTAACTCATACCAAACAACCCAGGGTTCAGAGTGGCCATCATGTTGCTGTGAAATGCGTACTGACCAATGTCCAGCACATGTATTTTAAAATGGCTGCTCTATTCACTCACTATGTCCCTGTGATGGGCCGGTCGGAAAGGGCCCGTGCACAATCGTAACTTGTGCTGACCCTGCCCCAGGTACTCCGGAACGACCTGGGGCAGGACCCAATCAGCAATTGTCAGCAGCGGTGACGTGGAGGGGCTGAGGCGGAAACAGAACATCGGGAGAGGTGAAAACACCGATGTCCGAGGAGGACGAGAGAGGCAGCGAGGAGGAAGAGGAAGACAGAGATGTCAAAGAGTCGTGTCTGCCCCGGAAGAAAGAAGAAGACGAGGAGGTAGCAGCCGAAGAACGGAACACCGCGGCGGCTCCGGGAGGCCCATGTGAAGAATCCCACCACGCTTCTGGAGAAGCGTGGCACTTTCAGGTGTGTGTCTCCGCTCCACTAAGATTAACCAGGGACACGGGAGGACGCGGGGACGGGAGGAACAGGAATACAAAACAAGGGGGAGTGGGTAGAGGAAAAACAAAATCAAAGGGGAGGGGAAACTGGGCACCTCACGAGCACTTCTGTACAATATAAAGGTACAGCGGTATAAAACCCACTAAAGCCTTAAGAAACTAACGTAGGGACATCAGTGGCAGAAAGGGTGTTTGCCAGGAAATCACTGAAGGCACTGTAATAGAAGGGGAAGGCGCAAAAGAAGAAGGAACTCACAGAAAGGGCAGGAAAACAAGCAGAAAGCTACATGCAGAATGGGAAAACCACAAATAAGAGACAGGAACGGAAGAACAGAGACACAGAGTCCTAGATAGGACAGAGACAAAAGAGAGAGAGAAAGAAAAGGAGCCAGTATTATCCCATACAGAGAAAAGAAAGAAGAAAGAGAGCAAGGCGTACGTGAGACAGAGGAGTAAGGAAAAGAAGAGGCAGAAAAGGATAAGAGACAGGTAAAGAATAGAACCACTTACTGATACTGTTCTTATTCTTCTCCGCGCATGTGCTTCCTGGGAGCCCTCAAAGAGAAGAAAAACAACAAAGAAGTAAGGATCCAGGGAAAAGAGACCGAAGTCGCCCAAGGAAAACACTACAAGAAACCCAGAGAAAAGCATAGTCGTTACTTCACTATTTTCTTCAATAAATCACATTCGAACTATATTCCCAGACCTCGTGTTGTCCTTTAATCCAACCTATTACAGTCCTGGGTTTGGCAAGGACACTCATGCTGCTATGCCCTCACATACAACAGAGTGCACCCTGCCTTAGGGCTGTAGGCCTGCCAGAGGGTTGACTTACCTATATGGTATGCAGTGAGGCGTGGATAGGGCACACAGGTAGTCTGTCATGTTGAGTTTTCACTTTCGGTTTGTGAGGGTACTCAACATGTAATGGCTGTGCTGGGTGTACCTGGATGCAGAGCCCTGGAGGGTGGAACAGTGGTGCTGCCCTGAGGGGCTTACCCTTAGTACCTTCTGCCCTGGGCACATAAGTACCATTTACTAGGGGCTTATGGTGGCACCCAAGGGTGTCTCCAATTGTGCCAATGAATCGCAACAGTTTAGGGAAAGAGCTCTGGCCCAGGGAACCTGGTTGGCATGGGTCCTGGGCACTATCAACTTCTACGCTACATTAGGCAAAAAGTAGGGGGCTAACATGTCAAAAAGGAGCTTTTCTCACACTACCCCTCCCAATCAAAAGAGGGTGAGACTGCCCTTTCCCTAGTGAGTCTTAATCATCTGAGCGGAAGAACCCGGAGAGGCCATCTGCATTGGCATGGGCAGTGCCAGATCTGTGTTCCACTTGAAAATCCAGTCCCTGTAGGGAAATGGACACCCTAAGCAGTTTGGGGTTTTCACTTTTCATCTGTTGTAGCCATCTGAGAGGCCTGTGGTCAGACTGAAGTATGTAGTGAGAGCCAAACAAGTATGGCCTCAGCTTCTTCAGGACCCAAACCACAGCAAAGGTTCCCTCTCTATGGTACTTCAATTTTGTTCCAGGAGTAGTTTCTTGCTTATCAAAGCAACTGGCTGGTCATGTCCATCATTGTTTTTCTAGGAAAGGACCGCTCCTATCCCCATTTCAGAAGCATCTGTTTGGACTATGAATGGCCTGGAGTAGTCTTGTGCTTGTAGGACTGGAGCAGAGCACATAGCATTCTTCAAAGTATCAAAGGCCCTTTGACTGTCCAGTTAACCTTTTTGGGCATATTCTTGGAGGCTAGTTCTGTGAGGGGGGGACTATAGTGCCATAATCCTTCACAAATCTCCTATAGTACCCAGTCAAGCCAAGGAATGCACTGACTTGTGTCTTGGTTGTAGGAGCTTCCCAAGCCAGAATAGTCTGAATCTTGGGTTAGAGGGGATGCACTTGGCCTGCACCAACCAGATTACCCAAGTAAACAACTTTCCCTGCCCTATCTAGCACTTACTGGCCTAGTGAGGCCTGTCTTCTACAGAGCCTCAAGGACCTTCCCATGGTAGATCAGGTGATCCTGCCAGGTGGAACTATAGACAGCTATTTCATCCAGATAAGCTGCACTAAAAGTTTCCAGTCCAGCAAGGACTTGGTTCGCCAACCTCTGGAAGGTGGCAGGTGCATTTTTTAATCCAAAAGGCATAACAGTGAACTGATAATGCTCACTGGGAGTTGAAAATGCTGTCCTCTCTTTTGCCTCCTGGTTCAGGCCAATCTGCCTGTACCCAGATGGTAAATAAAAAGTACTCAGATATTTGTCTGCCCCTAGTCTGTCTATGAGTTCATCAGCTCTTGGAATTGGGTGAGCATCAGTTTTTGTAACAGATGTGAGGCCCCTGTAGTCCACACGAAACCTCATTTAGTTTTTCTCTTCCTTGAAGAGAGGTGTGAGGACTAAAACTACTGGGCTAGCCCAGGGACTCGCAGAGGGTTCAATGACACCCAAATCTAGCATCTTTTTAACCTCTGCCTGGATACTCTCTTTGACATGGTCTGATTGCCTGTAAATCGTGTTCTTGACAGGCAAGCTGTTACCAGAGTCCACATCATGGGTACACCAGTTTTTCTTTCCAGGGGCCAGAGAGAACAACTCAGCATACTTGTTGAGGACCTGCCTGCAATCAGTTTGCTATTGTTCTTTGAGTGTGTCTGATCAGACCACTCCATCCACAGAACCACCTTGTGGGTTGCTGGAGAAGTGATCAGGGAGAGGCTCACTCTCATCCTCCTGTCCCTTATCTGTCCAGGTCAACTAGATAAGTGACCTTCCCCTTTTCTCTCAAGTATGGGATAGGGCCCAGACCATTTGTCTTGGAAGGCCCTTGGAGCAACAGGCTCTAACACCCAAACCTTCTGCCCTGTTTGGGACAGCCCCATAGCAGCTTTTTGGTCATACCAGACCTTTTGCAGCTTCTGGTTGGCCTGAATATTTTTGCTTGCTTTCTCCATGTACTCAGCCATCCTTGAATTTAGGCCAAGCACATAGTCTACAATGTCTTGCTTGGGCTCTTTGCAAGGCTTCTCCCAGACTTCCCTAACAGGACTTAGTGGTCCCCTAACAAGATGCCCAAACAAGAGTTTAAATGGGGAGAAACCTACTCCCTTTTGTGGCACTTCCCTGTAGGCAAGCAGTCGGCAAGGAAGAAAGACATCCCATCTCCTCCAATCATGCCTTTCAGGGTCTTTTTAATTCTCTCAACCAGCCCATTGGTTTGAGGATGCTATGGGATGGTGAACTTATAGGTCACCCCACATTCCTTCCACATGTGTTTCAAGTATGCAGACATGAAGTTTGACCCCCTGTCTGATATTACCTCCTTAGGGAACCCTACCCTGTTAAAAATACCCAGGAGGGCTTTGGCAAATGCAGGTGCAGTAATGGTCCCAAGGGGTATAGCCTCAGGATATCTAGTGGCATGATCAGCTACCAGTAGTTTGTATATGTGTCCTCATACTGTGTGAGAGTCAAGGGGGTCAACATTGTCAACCCCTACCCTTTGAAAGGGATTCTCAACCACGGGTAGTGGCAATAAGGGGGCCATTAAGTGTCCACCTGCTTTGCCACTGGCTTGGCAGGTAGTGCAGGACTGGCAAAAGTCCTTCACTTTTTGGAACATTTCCGGCCAATACAAATGGTTAACAAATCTACTCCAAGATTTAGTTGGGCCTAGATGCCCAGTTACTGGAATGACATGGGCTAGAGTGAGGATAAATTCTTTGAACTGCTGGGGCACTGCCACCCTCCTGGTTGCACCAGGCATGAAGTCTCTGGCCTCAGTGTACAGGAGCCCCTCCTCCCAATAGAACCTGTGGGTACCACTGACACTTCCTAACTCTTCCTGTGCAGCTTGCTGCCTCAGACCTTCAAGAGTGGGACAGGTCCTCTGCCCCGGCACAGATCTTTTCTGGAGAGTCCACCTGGGCCCAAGAGTTCCGGATGGTAAGGCCCAAGCTCTTCAGGCTCAGATACCTCCAGGAAGGGTGACTCCTCTTCCTGAGAAAGGGGTTCCTGTTCTCTGAACTGGCCCCCTAGTCTTCTTGCCTTTTCTCTTGGGAGGCTGGTCCACTATTTCAGGATCCAGCTCTCCTTTTCCCTTCTGAAGTTTGCTCTGTGCCCTTGTCTTGACACACAAAAGGACGATGGACGGAGTGTTGAAACTTTTCAAACACTCACCCCCACTCACTGATCTGGGTTCTTTTCCTTACCATGCCCCCCCCCAGTTTGGACCCATCCATATACAAATCAGTCTTGACCCTGTTCCCCATGGTAATAGTCAAGTCCGAACTGCCAGGCCAGGTACTCTCTGGACCGGAAGCTAGCATCCTGGGACCGGTTTCAGAGTATCACCCTTCATCAACCAGGCTAGCTTGATCCAGTGGCACAATGAGCAAGGGACCCACATCTGGGCATACCCTTCCTACTTAGGACAACTTTAGCAATACAAAAGGATGATGGATGGAGTGTTGAAAGTTTTCAAACACTCACCCCTAGTCACAGATCTGGGCTTAATCCATTGTTCTTTCGCTCACCATGCCACCCCAGTTTGGACCCAGCCATATGCAAATCAGTCTTGACCCTGTTCCCCATGGGAATAGTCCAGCCCGCACTGCCAGGCCAGGTCCTCCCTGGACTGGAAACAAGCATCCTGGGACCGGTTTCAGGGTATTACCCTTTATCAACCAGGCTAGCTTGAATCTAGTGGCACAGTGAGCAAGGGACCCACCTTTTTGTGTTGCCTGTCTTGACACATCCCCATTCTGGTATCCCTAGCTTTGCTGCCTGGGTCTTCAGTTCTACTTCTGCCCAGGGGGAGTGCTCCAGGTCATTTCTAAGCAGGCAATCTACTAGGTTAGATGAGGACACAACCACTTTTTTCCCACTACTCTCATCCAAGTTAAAGGTTACCTATAGCCATGGGATAGAACTTTGGCTTATTGTCAGCTTTGGTGAAACTGATTTAAGTGGACCAAGTGCTGAGTTACTATGGTAACACTAGCTCCTGTGTCGCTCAGTGCTTCCACTTTCTCTCCATGAATCAAAGGGTGCTGTCTGTATTTTTGCATATTACTTGGCCAGACAAGACAGGATAATTTTACCCCACCCTCAGTGACCAATGTTGCCTCTGTGGGACCACTGAATGGCCAGGCCACACCTCTGATTCCATCTGGAGATTAGCAACAGCATTTAATGCAGGTTGACTAGATGCATTATTTTTGTTTTTACAGCTAGAGACTCCAGTTTGGTGTTCTTTGGTTTTGAAGTCCTGGCACCAAGCCTTGCTGGGATCAAAGTGTTTCCCTTTGTACCCACCTCTAGACTGTAAATAGTCTCTGGGCCCACCCTCCTGTGCAGGATTTTTGGGGCCTTGAGAAGACTCTTTGTTATTTTTGTTTTGGCTCCCATATTTCTCTTGGGGGGAATTTTTGGCCGCTTTCTTTTGGTCCCCCCCAGCAGTGGTAGTTTTGGTTTCCCTTGTTTTGAACCAACTCTTGAGGGTAAAGTGGACTGAGGCCCACCAGATGTTGATGCAGCCTACCATTGAAACAATTACTTAGCAGATGCTCTTTCATGAACAGGTTCTACAGCCCATCATAATCTTGTACCTTGTTTCCAGCTAACCAGCCACGTCGACAAAGTCTACACAGGTTTGGCTCTGGGTTTTCCAAGCTTCCGTGAACTTTATTCTATAATCTTCAGTTGTAAATCCAAAGCCATCAATCAGGGTACCCTTCATGAAGTCATAGGATTTAGAATTTGCCTCTGTTAGGACTCAACCTCACACACGCATGCTTCTTGCTGCTCCCTCACAAAATAAATCAGCATGTATGAAAAATGATTTAAACATGTCATGGATGTGTTTACAGTACAGCACTTCCCTTTAACTTGTGAGGAAAATGATCTTCCGTCTGAAGATTGAATATTACGTTGCATGTTTGTTTATATTGATAAAAGCAAGTGTTGTCACATTTGTTAACTGTGTGCCAAGTGGTTAATGGAGACATTGAATTCCTTCATATGAATCATCAGAATAATCTAAACATTCCAGGAGAAGTTGGTTTGTGAGTAATTCCCCTCGTCTCCCTGTTGTCAGCCTTCTTGAGGTTAGTGACCTTTTGGTGCATTATGAAAGACATCTGTCGATGCTGAGAAACCCGTGATACAAGACTATTTTCCAAAGACAGCTTGAGAAGTATTTTTAAAAGCAGCATTGAAGTTATGTGTTGTGAACTTCTGAAAGCATCGCTCGATATCTATGCGAACTTAAACTTTTATTCTGATTGTTTTGGAGCGAGTCTATTGTGTGAAAACGAATAACAAAAGACAAATTCATAAGTCTGATTTTATAACGATTTTGTTGTGAGTTACAAAAGCGTGCCTAATAGTTGAGCAATTGAGAGTTAATAATTATTGTGACTTTGCTGAAAGACTCGGTGACTGCCCAATTGAATGATAATAATTGTTATTTTGCTGAAAGACTCTGATGTTTGTAATTGTTCTGTTTTTGATTTTTTTTTGGTCTTAGAATTCCTGCACCAAGCCCTAAGGCAACTTTCTTAGAACAACAGTGACGCTCCTTCGTGAACCAGTGTTTTGTTTCTCTTCCCTTCGCAAATCCCTGTTCCCTATCCCTTTCCCCCAGAGGCTATTAGCTTGTTCACTGTTCATTTCAGATACAAGAGAATAGTGTTTAGGGGTGAGGGTTGTATTCTCTTTGCTTCCAGGGAACCTTCACTTTCCTGAGAATAACTCCCACAACTGTGTGCCCTAATGCTTTTTCTCAATCCCCCACACATGCAGGCTCTTTCAAAGGCAGAAAACCATTTGACTATATCATCCCCATCAGTGAAGGGAGGGACAACTCCTTTTGGGAGTTTGAAGTTGAAAGATTTTTCCCTCAACACTTATATGCTGCCACCAGAGATGGGTCCTAGGCCCAACCTTTTTCTTTGCTTCTCTACTTCCAAGAGCTGACTTTCTAGGTCAGCCTGGAAAGGTCCCTGGCTGCTTCTGTGGGTGCACTAGTGCTTCTGGTAGAGGAGCTACCCTCATCCCAACTATCCAAAGCTGCTTCATCCACCACAGATGCATCATCATCTTCTTCATCTGGGAAATTATTTATTTCATGTTGGGCCATAAGAAACCTAAGTTTCTCTGCTTTGGGGCTCTTCCCAGTATAAATTCTGTACAGCCTGTAGAGTCTCCTTAATTGGGCATAGCCATATGCCTCAAAAGGTTCCAGGTAGAGCTCCTGGTTCTGAGTCTCTGCATCTGGAACTTTTACTTTAATAAAGTTGGGACCTTTTAAAGAATTTAGAATCCCCTTTTTGGATAGGTCACATAAAGTAAGGACTTTTAAAAAACGTTTTGCTAAAGTTGTAGGGACCTTACCAGGGCCCTAACAATTATTTTAAACATTAGCAAAAAATATTTAGCCAATTGAAAAACAAACAAAATTTTTACTAAAGGCAATTTGGAGAGCTACCTGTGTGCTCCCAAAATTCACAAAGTGGAATCACCAAATGCAAAGTCTTTATCCCACCGCTGATACACCAACTGTAGGAGGCTGGCCCTCTATGTAGTTGGTAAAGCTAGGCACACTGTGCAGGGTGCCCAGGCAACCATACGTTGGTTAAAAGTGGGAAAAACTAGATTACCTAATGCTCTATTTGTTAAGATAGCTTGGTCGAGCAGTTAGGCCAATCTTGGAGAAGTGTAAAGCATTTGTTGTACTCACAACATCAATCTTGCGATTCACACACTCAAAGGAATAACTCAAGACCAATTTATAAAGAATATTTCAGATTTTTATATAATTTTTAAGATCATGATTATGAAAATTGGTTGAGTACTTTTCCAGATATACATTTTTGAACTTTAATGAAACTGGGTGGTCAATATGACAAAGGCGGTGACTGTTAAAGTGGCGGTAATACCGCCAACAGGCTGATGGTAATTACAGCCAAACTATGACCATGGCGGTGATAAGTCCCATTGACAGCCAATGTACCACACCAACCGCCAGGGTGTTAACACCACTGACCAGGGCGGCAGACATCAATAGCCAGGCGGAAGACAAGGTACCACCCACAATATTATGATGTAGCAAACTCCCACGATTTCTGGGGCGGAACCAACGCCATCAAAAGGCACAGAGAAGATCAACTCCGCCATGGAACCGGAACTTCAAGTCTTCCCGATGCTCTTCTACGTCATGCTCCACCTGGAACACCAACAAAGACAACAACGGTGAGTACAGCCGCCTAGCACACAAGGGAGGGAGGGAGGAAAAGGAGAGTGACACACACACGCACAACACACACCATTCACACACACACCATACACACATCCAGCTGCAGAGGAAAACCAATGTCACAGGACCCACGTCATAATAATGCAAGCACAACATATAGGTATAACTGATATTGTTATTTGATGCCAACAGCCACCATATTGTACATGTGCTAAAAGAAATTGCAGTAAATGTTCAGAATGGGCCCAGGGCCAGTCCAAAGTACAAAAGGCCTACATGGCCACAGGGCACAGTCCAAGCCACAGCTTGTTTCCTGACAATATCCGCACTATACTGTGCAGGGGCATCATGTTGGAAAAGGGCAGGCACCTCAGAGGGTAGGGGGCTCAGGGGCACCTCAGCTGAAGTGGGGAACTTGCCCACTGGTTCTGGAGGGGGCTCCATCACCATTTTCCTTTGCTGGGGAGTGCAAGGTCACAGTCCTTGAGATGGGGAACTTGCCAACTGGTTCTGAAGGGGGATCCATGCCCATTTTCCTTTGCTGGGGAGTGCAAAGACACAGTCTCTGAGTTGGGGAACCTGCCCACTGGTTCTAGAGGGGGCCCCTTGCCAATTTGTCTTTGCTGGGGAGTGCAAAGTAACAGTCCCTGAGGTGGGCAACTTGCTCATTGGTTCTGGAGGGGGCTCCTTGTACAACAGTCACCGGAGGGTGGGCTACATGCCCTCTGCTGGAGGTGAGGGCTGCTGTGTCCCAGCTGGAGGTGAGGGCCTCTGTGTCCCATGCTGGATTTGAGGGCTCCTTGCCCACTGCTGTTGCTCCTTGCCCACTGCTGTTGGAGGTGTTACCCTGCCAGCCTCTGCTGGAGGTGAGGGCTCCTTGCCCACTGATGTTAGAGGTGTTACCCTGCCAGCTACTGCTGGAGGTGAGGGCTCCTTGCCCACTGCTGTTACAGGTGTTACCATGCCAGCCTCTGCTGGAGATGAGGGCTTCTTGGCCACTGCTGTTGGAGGTGTTACCCTGCCAGCCTTGGCTGGAGGGGAGGGCTCCTTGGCCACTGCAGTTGAAGGGAGCATCTTGCCTCTCTTAGTTGGTGGAGTGGGAACCTTCCCTTTCCTGGGTGGTGGATTGGGATCCTTCCCTTTCTTGGGCGGTGGAGTGGGATCCTTCCCTTTCGTGGGTGGTGGCGTCGGACCCTTCCCTTTCTTGCCTCCACAACTAGGAGGTGCCTCCACTGTCTCCATGGACTGTTTGGCTGAGGTGCTGGGCTGTATCGTTGGGACCCTGCTCTTGTGAGCAGGACAAGGGGTAGCGGGGGAGGGAAGATGTCAATTTGGGCAAGGAAAAACTTCTTAGGGATGGTGGGGCGGGATGAGGGATCGGAGAGGAGGTTGAGGGAGTAGTTGTTGGAGGTGTACGTCTGCTTGTCTTGGGTGCAGGTGCATGGGCAGTGTGCTGATGTGTGGTGGATGGCTGTTGGGAGTCTGAGTGCCTGCGTTTGTTTCTCTTAGGAGGGGTCAGACAGAGTGGAAGAGGGGACTGGGGACGCATGGATAGATGTTGTAGAGGTGTTTGCAAGTGAGGTGTGTGTGCTGCTTGGTGGGGTGATGGTGGTGGTGGCTGTTGATGCAGTGCATTCAGGTGTGAGTGCGAATGTGTCTGTGAGGGAGGAGGAGGAGGGGGAGACAGTGGAGGCAGTGGATGGTGTGTGTGCAACTGTCTGTTGTTTGAGTGCTTGTGGCCTGAAGTGTTCTCCCTGTGTTTGTCTGTGCCACTATTGTGTGATGTTTTGTGTGCATGCTTGTCTGTATGTGTGCATGGGGTGGGTTGGGGATGAGGAGACTGGGAAGTGGTAGTTGGAGGGGGGGCGGTAGGGACGGCTGCCATCAGAGAGGAGGCCAGAGCCTGAAACTATCTCTATTGGGCCGCCAGTCCACTGTGGATGTCCTCCAGGAATCCATTGCATTGCTGAATCTGGGATGCCAGCCCCTGGATGGCATTCACAATGGTTGACTGCCCTACAGAGATGGATCTCAGGCGGTCAATAGCCTCCTCACTGAGGGCAGCAGGGCTGACTGGGGCAGGGCCTAAGATGCCTGGGGCGAAGGAGATACCCACCCTCCTGGGTAAGTGGGCATGGCCAACTCGGTGAGGGGCTACTGGGAGGGCGGTGCTGGTACGGGGAGTGGTGACTGTACCTGTAGCTGGGGTGGTCAGGAAGGTGTCCGCCACCACCAGGGAGTTTCCATTGGAGGAGGAATCAGACTCAGTGTTGTCACCTCCTGTCTCCCCGTCAGGATCCCGTCGCCCTCCATCCCACTGGTTCCCTCAGCATCAGTGGACTCTGCCTCCTGGGTCCTGTGGGATGCAGCTCCCTCTGTCACCAGTGCCCCTGCTCCTCTTCCAGATGATGCTAATGCACACATGGACAGGATGACAGAAGAAAAAAGGGGGGAGAGAGAGAAAGGGAGCACTTGGTCAATTGCAGCACCAACACCACAGATTGCATACACATTACCATCACACACAGGGACCATGATTGAGTACCATGCATCGCACTGACATTCCATTGGCTAGGTACCAGAGCAAGATGGGAGCCAACTGCACCCCTCCTGGGACCCCCTAAGCCCTGCCTGACATGAAATGCAACCTACCAGATTTTGCAGTACACCCATTACCCTTGTGCTGGATCAGGCTGCAATGTCTGACCTGGCATTAAGGGGCACCCACTATCAGACACCCACCAGCAGGATCCAATGCCACCTACCAATTATATTTGTAACTCCCACTGTACTCATCCCCTTGTGGCTGCTGTGATACTTTCAAGCACCCATCGAGCTCTGGGTAGGCCACAGCCAATATGCGTGCCATCAGGGGGTCAGGTTCCGATGGACACCCCGCCCTTGTTGGAAGGCCATCCCCAGCTGGGCCTCCGCAGTCTTCCGGGCCCAGCATCTCAGGTCCTCCCACCTTTTCCTGCAGTGGGTGCTCTGCCTTCTGTAGACCTCCAGGGTCAGCACATCCTTGGTGATGGCACGCCACAATCCCTTCTTCTGATGGGCGCTGACCTGCAGAGGTAATACAGACAGGATGACACCATTACACATACAATCCAGCCTGTCACACATATGGCCCACAAATCCCATTGTCATTTCCATTGGCACACACATCACCCGTCGCCCACCATGTACACAACCACCAGATATATCACCCCCCCAAATGACAAGATGCTTGCACACACATCTCCATGCAACCTTGTCACATGCATCATGCCCATGGTGTACTCACCTGTTGGTCTGGAGACCCATACATCTGCTGATAGTGGGGTAGGACCCCATCCATCAAACGCTCCAACTCCTCCGAAGTGAAGGCAGGGGCCCTTTCCCCAGTCACACGGGCCATGGCAGGATCCAGACACAGGTCACAGCAGCACACGCAGTGTAGGTGTTGTCCTGTGAAAAGTCAGGAATCAAGTGAGGTTATAGACAGAAAATGGCGGTCCTGTCCACAGCAGTGTACACCGTCACCGCCGCATATGATCCCCATTGGCCATTATACTCCATAAAGACCCATGTTATCCAATGAGGAATAGCACGGCGGTGCAAGACCGCCTTCCGCCATGACGCGCAACGCGGGGGGAGTTACCTCACTTCCCCCTGTCCCTACATACAGCTGTCCATACTGGGGTAGGACCCCATCCAAAAAGCGCTCCAACTCCTCCGAAGTGAAGGCAGGGGGCCTTTACCCTGTCACTCTGGCCATGGCAGGATACAGACACAGATCACAGCAGCACAGGCAGTGTAGGTGTTGTCCTGTGGAAAGTCAGGAATCAAGTGAGGTCATAGATAGAAAATGGCGGTCGCGTCTGTGGCGGTGTACACCGTCACCACCGCTGGTGATCCCCATTGGCCACTGTACTCCATAGAGCCCCATGTCAGCCAATGAGGAATAGCATGGTGGTGCAAGAGCACCTTCCACCATGACGCCAACGTCGGCGGAGTTACCTCACTTCCACCTGTCCCTAGCTACAGGACAGGCATTTGCCATTTTATGGTGGTGGACAACATTCAGATAATTGAGAACTGCGTCATTGCTATGATTTGCACATACATTGGCATTCCCATAGTGCCAACACATTAATGCTCAATGTACACTGAGGTGGCAGTTCCATTGTTCAAATTGTGACACCCTACTCACTCTTGTGTCCTTAGATACCTACCACTACGGATGAATAGAAGGAGGAGACAAGACCTTGTGTACAGACCCCTTCTGGACTTGGCTACACTGGAGGAAAGGCACATAATACTGACCTATAGACTGGACAGGGCCACAATCACAGAGCTGTGTGCTCAGTTGGAGTCTGATCTGATATCAGTTATCCTTCATCCCACTGGGATCCCCCTCTTGTGCAAGTTCTATCCGTGTTCCATTTCCTGGCAACTGGTTCTTTCCAAGTGACAGTGGGCTTGGCAGCAGTTATGCCACAGCCAATGTTCTCAATCATGCTGGCAAGGGTATGGTCTGCCTTGGTCAGACACATGTGCAGCTACATTGCTTTCCCCCAGGTGGAAGATTTGGCCACTGTGAAGGCAGGATTCTATGCAATGGAACATATACCTAATATTGATGGGGCAATTGACGGAACACATATAGCGTTTGTTCCCCCCCCGCCAGAATGAACAGGTGTTCAGGAATCGGAAGAGTTTTCAATCACTCATTGTGCAAATGGTGTGCTTGGCTGACCAGTACATCTCCCACTCCACTGCCAAGTATCCTGGGTCGGTGCATGGTGCCTTTATCCTGAGGAATAGCAGCATCCCAAATATGATGGCACAACTACAGAGGCACAGCGTGTGACTAATAGATGAGCCTGAGTCCCCACCCAATGTATGTCAGTGTATGCCTTCAGGAGTTAACCCCATACCATTGTGTAAGGCTATCCTTGCAGGTGACTCTTGTTACCCAAACCTATTGTGGCTCCTGACCCCTGTGAGGAAAGCCAGGACAGGGGCTGAGAATCGATATTTATGATGCACATGGGTGAATTAGAAGAATTATTGAAAGGAACCTTGGTCTCCTGAAGGCCAGGTTCAGATGCCTCCATCTGACAGGTGGATCCCTGTGCTACTCACCCAGGAAGGTCTGCCATATAGTAGTGGCATGCTGTGCCTTATCTGCAGGAGGAGGAGATTGAAAATGTCCTTGTAGTAGCAGTGGACCCTGAGGACAGTGGGGATGAGGAGGCAGTGGATGAGGATGTGGGCAAAAGAACATTAGTTATAGGTCAATACTTCCAGTGCCACACAGGAGAGACAGTGTAACTGACCATTCATCTGACTATTGATGTATTCTGTGTGGCTGTAGCAGTATGCATTCACTTCCTTTGTATCTCAACTGACTGTCACCTATGCCTTCTCATTTTGCAGATGTTGTTGTTAAAACAACTGTGTACTGATGTGATGACTACAGACAGCTACAGGTCTTCATTTGTATGCTATCACAGTGTTCAGATCATTAGCACTAGATGTGAATGTTTCCATAATTGCACATTTTTATAACATCAAACACTATTGTTCATGTTGTGTTCAAGGGTTTTTATTGTAGTGCTAATTATAGACGGTAAGGTGCAATGGAATGGGTGATGGTTGAGGTAAGTCAAGGGTATTGGTCCAGTCTGTTTGTAGCACACATCCAGTGTCTGGGGGGCCATAGGAATGGGAGCAAAAGCAGTTCAGAGTGGACAAGGTGACAGAGTGGGACACAAGGGGGACAATCAGGAGAGTCTCATTTCCTGACGGTGGTCTTGGCAAGTGTCTCTGGCTTCTGTCTGGGTCACAGGGAACATTTGTGGGGTGGTTCACCTTCTGCAGGGGGTGGGGTGCTGGTGGCAGGTGGGTCCTGTGGCAGGGCCTCCTGTCCATTATCTGCAGCAGAAGTGGAGTGCTGGACAGTAGACTGGATATTGGTAGGGGCCCGCTGGTGTGGTGTCCATTCCCTCATGATGTTGGCCATATCTGCCAGCACCCCTGGTGGTGTTGAGGGCCTGCAAATCTTCCCTGATCTCCTGATGGTGTACCTCCTGCAGCCGCTTGCTCTCCGGCATGTTGGTAAGGATCTGATCAATCTTGTCATGGGATTGTTGGTAAGCCCCCAAGATGTTAGTGAGTTCCCCTGTAGAGTCGGTTCCCTGGGCCTGTCCTTCCCCTGGCGCACAGTTGTCCTCCCAGTGTCCCTGTTCCCCTGTGCCTGTGTCCCCTGAAAGGTGTGCCCACTGCCACTGACCCCAGGTCCCTGATATTCTTGGGGGTGAGGTGTGGACTGGGTTCCTTCTACAGGTGGGCACTCTGCTGATTGATGAGTCCTGGGGACAGAGGTGTGGGGACATTGGGTGGGTGCTGTGGTGTTGGATTCTGATGGGGGGAGGCTCTGTGGGGGACAGTGAGTGGGCTGGGGTGGCCGACTGACCACTGGTCCCTGATGGGCCATGTAGTTCATCCAGATCCTGAAGTCCATAGTTACTGTTATCACTGGGGGCGTCTTCTGTTGGGGAACTGGATAGTCTTGGCACCTCCTCGCCGCTGGGATTGGCTGGGGCACCTGTGGGGATGTAAGTGTTATACTTCATGTCCGTGACATATTTTACATCCCTAGCCTCCCCTCTATTGTTGCTGTTGCCCTGCCACCTTTGTTTGTGTACGGTGATGTTTTGTGTGATTGTTAGTTCCCCATGCTGTGCATGCTTATGTGATGGGTGTACATGCAGGGCTGGGAGGGCTGTACATGCATTGATATGGCATGCAGGGCTTGACATTCGGGTTAGTCATATGTGTAGGTGCACTGTGTGGGACCTAGTTGAGTGATGGGAGTCATGGTGAGGGGATGAGATAGCACGCAGGAATGGGGGTGATAAGTAGTAAATATTGACTCACCACTGTCCAGTCCTCCAGCTACTCCAGTGAGTCCCTCTGGATGCAGAATTGCCAAGACTTGCTCCTCCCATGCTGTGAGCTGTGGGGGAGGAGGTGGGGGTCCACCGCCAGTCCTCTGGTTGGCGAGGTGGTGCCTTGCTGCCATGCAACGTACCTTTCCCGGTAGGTCGATCCACCTCTTCCTGATGTCGTCCCTTGTTCTTGGATGCTGTCCCATGGCGATTACCCTGTCCACGATCCTCCGCCATAGCTCCATCTTCCTGGCAATGGATATTTGCTGTACCTTGTGCTCGAAACAGCTGTGGCTCTACCCTGACTATTTCCTCCACCATGACCCACAACTCCTCAACTGTGAAACAGGGGTGCCTTATCGGGGACATGAGTGTTGTGTGTGTGTGTTGTGCAGAGGGTGTTGAGAATAATGTGGTGGGATGAGGGATGTGGGGTGCGTGACGGATGAATGGGTATTTGTAGTGTGTGTGTGTAGTTATCTCTGTGATTTTCGTGTCTGTCTCGTGGCAAAGTTTGGTGTTCGTAAAGGGTTGTGGGTAATGAGAGTGTATGTTTTATAGTGCTGTCAGTGTGTGTGTGTGGTATGTGTATGAATGTCAGGTGTGTGATTTTCGATTTGGCCAATGTTGTGTTGTTTTGTACTTGGGTGTCCATTCTGAGTGAGCCGGTGTGTACCACCATTGAATGTCTGCCGTGGTGATTCGTTCATAATGTGGTGGGCGTTTTGTTGGCATAACGGTATGGGTGTTCGTACCGACACTTTAACACTGACCTTTGGGCTGGCGGATATGTGTTTGTGGCAGTATCCTGTCGGTTTGGTGAGTGTGTCTCATAATATGGTGAACGTATGTTCGCCACAGTGATGGTATGTTGGTGGCCGTCACAGCGGCTGTAAGCGGCATTTACAGCCAATGTCATAATGAGGGCCATAGTCTTTTTGTGCGTAATTACGCACCATAGGAATCAATGGTGGATCAACTTTGAAAATAGACCTAAAATCACAAATTTGGTTTACCAAGTTCTTCTTTTTCACGTTGGTCGATGTCATTGGTGGGCATGCTGTGTCAGCTGGAGAAGGTCAGGTGGCTCCTCGTTTCAGCAGGAGCAACAGGAGAAGATCTATAGAGCTGGAGCAGGGCCACTGTGGGGTACCACATGGAAAAGCACTGCACAGGTAAGTTTAAAGTTGAATCTTTCAGGTCCCCTTGGAGTCTCCAGGTCGCAAGGGGAGGGGGACCCGCATGGCACAGCAGGATCTTTGGGCAGGGCACATGGCGGCCAGGTGCAGAGCAAATCAGTGAGCCAGGAGCTGTGCGCAAGGATGCCCTCTGGAGCAGGAGGTAATTTGGTTCAGGGGTCATTTGCAGGACAACAGGGACAGTCTGGCAGGAGGCCCAAAGTGTTCCTGAAGTCCCTTGATGGGTTGCAGCCCTGGGCAAGCTGTTTTACTTGGCGTCTGACGTTAGCTGGCCAATATCCAGGGTATTTGCAGGGTTTGGCTGCTCTGGAGCACAGTGCTGCCATCTTGGCACACAGGCAGGGTTTGTCCTTGCAGTTATTGGGATGAAGTTTAGTCCAGCTGCTGCATCTTATTTGGGAGTAAGTGGCTGGTCAGTGAAGTGACCCTCACTGGCTTGCTGGTTTCCTTCAGTTGTAGAGTGGTACGGACACTCGGAAGGGAGTTCATGGGTGATTTATGAAGCTTGGAGGTCCTCCGGGGTTCTTGTAGAGTTGTCCAGTTTTACAGCAGCTCCTCAGCGGTGATTGTCGGGTCCTAGGTACAGCAGGCAGCATTTGGCGCCTTTTCTTGGGTGCAGCAGGTTCACAGTTCTCGTGCTTCGGATCTTCTTGGTGCTGGTCTGTCCGTCGAATCTGATTTCCTGGTCTAGATATGCCCACTAAATACTGCATTTAGTGGGTGTTTTAGGGGGTACTTGGTAGTGACCAATGGTCACCTACCTTTGGATAGCTACTCTCAGTAAAGTGATCACTTGCTGTGGGAAGGGTCACTTCCCTATCACTGATTGGCTATTTTCCTTCCATTGAAGATGGAGGAAAATAAAATGGAGTGCCAGCCTCACAGGCAACACCTTCGGGGTGGTGCATGCCAGATGGGGTCGGTCCTACTGGCCTCTGTTTGCATTTCCAGCCGTTGCTCGTACCAAAAGTGGGGGATTGCATGGGGGTTACCATATGCCTGGAGGTTGAGTTTCAAAGGTGGTTAGCACTTTGAAGTTTACTGCCAGAGCAGTGCACATTCCTGAGAGAGAGGTGTTGGCACCTCCACCCAGGAAGGGCTTTGTTCTACAAACCAGAGAGATGGATCTCTCCCCCAAGGTTTTGTAGGTTGGATGTCTGGAGGTGGCAGGCTGCATAGAACCAATCAACCACTGTGCCAGGGTAGTTAGCTTTTGCCCAGCTAAGCTTTGCCTAAGGTGACCCCTGAGTACCTTTTATAATAAATCCAGCACTGGCACCAGTTTCACACCAAATAACCAAAGGTTTAGAGTGGCCATCAAGTTGCTGTGAAATTCGTATTGACCAGTGTCCAGCACATGTATTTTAAAATGGCTGCTCTTTTCACTCACTATGTCCCAGGTTTGACAAGGACACATTTGGGGCATATTTCTCATGCAGCTATGCCCTCACATACAACATAGTGTACCCTGCCTTAGGGCTGAAGGCCTGCCAGAGGGATGACTTACTTATATGGTATGCTGTGCGGAGTGGACAGCGCACGCAGGTAGTCTGCCATGTTGAGTCTTCACTTTAGGTTTCCATCAGGGCACTCAGCCTGCAATAGCAGTGCTGAGTGTACTTGGATGCAGGTCCATAGAGGGTGGCACAATCAGTGCTGCTGCCCTCAGGGGTTACCCTCAGTACCTCCTGGGCTGGTCACCTAAGTACCATTTACTAGGAGCTTATGGTGGCAACGCATCACAACAGTTTAGGGAAAGAGATATGGCCCAGGGAACCTGGTTGGCAGGGGCCCTTGGCACTGTCAACTTCTATGCTACATCATACATCAGGCAAAAAGTGGGGAGCTAACCATGTCAAAAAGAGGCCTTTTCTCACACTAACCTCAATAACAGTACACACAGTGCTTGTGTGTCAGCTGACGGTGACACCAAGAAGCACAATTCCCTCCAACTCAGCTGTCCGTGCCACTCTCTCGAAGAGTGGAGAAAAAGCTAAAGGAACAGCTAAAAAAGCATAAAAGTGGGCCTGGTGTTAAAGGCCCATAAATCTCCTAAATTTACTCGAGTGTGAAGCTACCCCTTTCTACCCCATATTTACCACTAGGGAGGGCACTGGGAACAAGATAGGAACTGCCCCATCAAGGCCAACCCACAAGAGAAATATCCCTTCCCCGATAACTATGGGAAGAGTGGACTCAAGCTCCCAAGCTGAACAAATAAAAAGCCATGCAGCTAAACTTTAGGTTTTCCTGGATCGGTTACTAAAAACATGCTCTCACTTTTAAATGAACAGCATACTGATTCTCCTACAGTAGCATCCAATCTAGCCACATCCTCAACTAAGGGACCCGTTCTGTACACTCATCCACTTAGACCCCACAGTAGAACAGTAGAACCAAACAACACCGAAACCTCCACAGATATTTCAGAGACAGTGCTAACACCATGCTATCACATAAAAGGAAATTATGACACATTAAATAGGGGTAACATTCTACGCCTACTTAAACACATTCCACTCTTAGCCCATTTGCGTACTGATACCTTGCCTACGTCAGGTTTCAAAGACTTACTGGAAATACTCATAGGGAGTCAACCATAGTAGGCATGCACCAATAATCTCATCAGAATGGCCTGCTAAAGGAAGTGCCCCTACTCACTGAATGGGGGATAAAAGTCAAGAAAAATCTTCCCGAGAAATCCCCATATGTGCTCCTGTCACAGCCCTCAAAGCAAGGGGCAAACTCCATACTATGAGGCCCAAATAGTACATATTCCACCCACAAATACCAATCAGAACAGGAGAAGGAAAAATCTCTCAGAATATCATGCATAAATGAGCAACGGTTGGTGCACTATCTGGCCATCAGAAAAGACCAGGGCCGGCCAGCTTATTTCTGAACAAGTCAAACCCAAAAGCATACCTAATACGGCACACAGCAACAAGTAAGATGGGTCCACTCTCCAGTCTCAGCTAACAATAATCTCATGGAATATGGCAAGCACTAAAAAAATCAATGAAGACAAATCAGTTTCTAACTACTTGCACACAGGGGAAAAACACTGCCTCCAGGAGACCCGAGCCACAGGTACAATATTGCTGCTAGCATGCTATGAATTTCTGTCTCCAGGCATTATATGTAATATTTTCGGCCCCCCCTCAGAACAGCCATCAGTGTATGTGAAACACAACTGTAAATTAGAGGTCACACTAATTAGCACCAACTTGCCTACACTCCAAGCACTGCTCATTAAGGGCCTAAGAAGTAACCTTAAATCAGTCTCACTGTTGCTTCTAAACTGCTATTTTAATGCAGGACAGAAACAGAAAACAGGCCCTAGATGACCTCTGTACTCCAATCTAAGAACTGTTAAATATCCAACTCACATACCCATTTTAGTGGGTAATTTTAACATTATGGGCTTGAGTCATTCAATCCCTTTAACTTACACAATGACGGTGCCCCCTTTCAGAACCTCATCAACATCCACAATCTAGCCTCTGCACAAAGCCTTAAAGAAACAAGTGAGCTGCTCTATGTCTTTTCTCCAACATTCAGGGACATATCAACCATTGACTACATTTTTATCAGTGATTCACTGATCCCCAGACTCAGTACCTTTGAAGTTTATGACTGGATGAAAAGTGATCACAGAAATTTGTGATTGTCTATGGAGCTTGCCTCCAAGCAATCTGCTCAGTTACTCCCCTTGGGTGAACCAACTGGAGAAGAACATCTCAAAGTATTGCCAAGAATCAAATGGAAAAATAACTCTGGTGGAAAACTAAATAACTGAATCACGTAAAAATGGGCAGTAGACATTGTATCCAGTGCACCATCTCTACTAAAACACTGAGACAAAATCCTGGCTGACATTCGCACCACCCTTGGTGAGGAATCTGTGGTGGGCCCCAGAAAAAGAAAAATTTCTCAACCACCTGGTCTCCAAATAAACTCCAAGTTACAATCCATCATTATGCCCAATGTCTGAAGAGCCCTAGTGGTCCACAAAACAAGGGGAAAAAACACATTTAAGCTCAAACAATCAGAGTGGCACACTAGTAGAGCATCTGCATCTGAAATGTAAGAAGGCTGAGGAGAAATGGCTCAAGATCTTTACACTACTGCAAAAGAGGAATCAGTCCCACTTCTGGGAGCACCTAAACAAACTCAACAACATCATCCAGACCAAGGAAAATGGAGTGGCAGAAACGGGGTAGATATTGTATATATAGAAATTGTATACTGTAGAACAAGCAAATTATCATAATCTTAATCAGACCGCTACAGCACTAGATTCTTCTGACCAGCACACCCCCACCATCACAGAAGCTACCGTTCAAACAATAATAGGGAAAAAGAGGAGCAATGGCGCTTCTTGGCCTAACGGCCTCCCTGCATTTAAATTTAAATTAGTGTGTGACTTCTGGGTAAGGCTATTGACTCAGCTCTTTAATCTCTTGTTCTCTACCAGAAAGGATCAAACAATCGGGGAACTTTTCTAAAGTACATCAAATACTAAAGATGTTTCTGGAACATGAAGTTTCAAAAGTTGGGTCCACTGCATCAGCAGAATGATGCAAAGCTCTAGCACGTCACCTTCTTGAAAAAGTGAGTGACATTTATGAAGCACTGGCAGTTTCAAGAAAGGGGAAGATCAGCATAGAAGAGGAAAGAGGAATAGATATCAACAGACCTAGACTTTCAATATTCCCCCATTCTTCGATATCTCCATTTAGGGACAATCGCAAATGTGAGGGTGGGCCCAAATGGGGAATGCTCTGAGGCCTTTAAGCTTTCAAGGGGCGTGCGCCAGGGGTGTGTGTTGGCCCCTACCTTGTTCCTACTATATACAAATGGATTGTCCGACTTTCTGATGGAATATTGCAGGGATGTCCCGAAGGTGAAAGGTATTGATATCCCTGTGCTGACGTATGCGGATGACGCGGTCGCATTTCATGGTGTACGGTAAACCTATGAGCAGGGTGGGGCAGCTAAGGGTGGGTGATCAAGCTATTAGCAGAGTCCCCGAGTTCCCATATTTAGGGGTCATTTTTGATGAGAAAGGATCTTGGAAACCCTGTATTGCCAGAAGGATTGTGCTTTTTCATGCAACAGTTGGTGCAACCTTTGACTTTGCGGCTAGGGTAGGCAGTAAACCTGTCAAATCCATGCTTGAAATCTATAGGCGGAAATGCCTACCTGTCCTCCTGTATGGCTCGGCACTTTGGGGGTTTGGGGGTCCCCGTGCCCTTATGGTGGAAGAAAATCGTTTTTGTAGAAGGCTTCTGGGTGTTGGACAAAATATTCCTGGTTTCTGCCTACACCTGGAACTCGAGCTTGAGTATGTACAGGACATTATCCAGCTGGCCCCCCTTCTGCTATGGATCTCAGTTTGGAGCAACGAACATGCCACTTTTAATAGGGATATCCTAAGGGACTGTCTGGCATGCGATAATGTAAAGCATATTCCCTGGTTGTCGCACATAAGGAAGATGGCACATGATCTGGGGCGGCCTGATTTGTTTGACTATCCCGAGGACCTGACTAGCTATGATAAGAAATGGGCTAAGGATAACTTTGGGAGAATCCAGGAGACTAAGAGAGAGGGGGAGGCTCTGGGGAAAAAATCGATCAGGGATTTTATTGTGCTAAAGATGTGGGTGGGTCCTGAGCGATATCTCTTAGAAATCAAGGATGTGAGGGAAAGGTCTCTCATAACTCGATTTCGCTTGGGGATCCTTAGAAGTAATTTGTGCTTCCCTTTAGGTCAGTATGGGGAAAAATGTTTTAGACCCTGCCCCTGTGATGGGGTGTCCCATCAGACCTTGATTCATTTTACACTTTTCTGTGTTTTTTATGCACCTTTTAGAATCCGATTTTTATTACCACTCTTAAGGAACAAGGGTTTTGTGCAATACCGTCCTGCTTTTATGTGGCTGCAAATGGCCTCTGATGTATTGGTATGGAAGGGCCTGGGATCATTCCTGAAGGGAGCTACTACCTGGCGAAAAAATGTACAATTTTTAGAGTGATTTCTTCTTATTCTTTTTCTGTTTTTATGATTATAATTCTTATGATGGGTGTTTTTATTACATATGGTTTTTATCTGTATTTTAAATAATTTATTGGCTGATTATATTGCTGTAATGGATGAATTTTTTCATACCGAATAAAGTTTCTTCTTCTTCTTCTTCTACATCTTTTGGTAAAGTTGTTTTTTAAATTGTCAGTTTGAAAATGCCACTTTTAGAAAGTGGGCATTTTCTTGCTTAAACCACTCTTTGGCTTTGCCTACTTGTGTATTCCCTGCCTGAGTCAGACTGACAGTTGGGCTGTTTGTGAATCCTCTCTAGACAGTGACACAAAGGGAGCTGGGGTGTAGCCTGCATATCCTTATGGGCCATCTCAGCTAGAGGGGAGGAAGGAGTGGTCACTTACACCTGAATGGGCTGTGCCTGCCCTCTCACAATGCAGCCTCAAACTCCCTGGTGTGAGTCTGGAGCCTGGCCTGGGCAAGGCAGGATCTTGTGAACAACAGAGATTTTCCTTTGAAGTAGGCCTACTTCAAAGGCATAAAGAGTATAAGCATTGGACCTAAAACCCCTGAAAATCAGATTTCTTCAAGGATTCAAGAGGATGCTCTGCCAAGGAAAAGAGCTGGAGAACTGAGGAGAAGTGCTGCCCCTGCTTGGGACTGTGCTTTGTTGGGCTATCCTGCCATTGCTGCTTCTGCCTGTGAAAGGGGACAAAGACTGGACTTTGTTGTGCATTCCTGCTGGAGAAGAATCTCCAAGGGCTTAAGTTGAGCTTTCCTCCTGTTGTTGAAGTCTCAAGGCCATCAAAGAAGACTTCCTCTGCCAGCACCTGGACTCTCTGGTGAGACTCCTGCCCTGCCAAGTGGTGCCCCATCCAGTTCCTGGGGACTTGAAAGGTGAAGCTGGTGGAAAAGGATAGAAATCCACGCAAACATCACTGTGTAGGGGAATTTTTGATGCACTATCTGCAACACGGCTGATAAACAGCGTGCCACTGGTGTCGCAGCTGAAATCAACACTCCACCTGTATCGCTGCTGAGGGATCGACACATCGCGGCTAGAGAAAGGACCCGCAAAACCTGCTTGCAGCTGCTGATAACGATGCAAACCCCATGCAGCGCAGTTTTCTGACACCTTACAAGCGGGTTTTCAAACATCACATCGCTGGGCGTGAAAAACAATTGCAAAGCCTGCCTGGACCCGAGGTGCCCGTCCGGAAATCGACGAGGGAGAAAAATGACGCACTACCAACCTGACCGGAGAAGAAACGACATACGTCCTCACTTGTGAGTAAGGAATCAACACATTGCTGACTTTTCTGAAGCACACCCGCCCGTGTGGCTTTATTTTTGATGCAAACCAGGTACTTTTGTGTAACAACAGCGTTCTCACTGTTTTCTATGGATTAAGACTCTTACTCTTTCCTAAACTGTTGTGGTGTCCATTTTGTAGTGTTTTCACTTTATTACTGTGTGTGTTGGTACAAAGGAGTTGAGCGGGGGTTAACCAGGTGTGTTTCTCCTTTACCCTGACTAGAGTGAGGGTCCCTGTTTGGACAGAGTGCAAACTGACTACCAACCAGAGACCCTGTTTCTTACACATTACAAAGAAAAAGTAAGTATATCCAGATATGCCTCAAAAATATTTGAATGTAATAATGAAATTTGTACATTTGGCTATAGTATACAGACAGAAGGAACTAGATAATATTAAAAAGAAAAAATAATCAGATGTGATGGGTCCACGCATTAGTGTCCAAAGAGCACATTATGTTATAGGAATATAGGTAAACAGCAGCTGTGGACATTCAACAAAATGTATATGTGTGTGGCTAGCTTAGACCAATTATGATCAATGCTGGAAATCTTTGACTGTGTCTTTTAGTGCTTTATATAGGCTTCCATTCAGATTTTTGAAGTCTGTATAAAGTCTAGACTGGCCATCCATGTTTTTCCATAGGCTGGGATAGTAATTGGCAATATTACTGAATCAATGAAAATTCAATGCGGTGCCCATTGAGCCCAATTAAATTAGTTGATAATATATAATGAAATTCAGTTGGCATTGTTGTAACATTGTTTCAGCTTGTTTTAGGTGTTTTTTAACATTGGGCTCACAAACAGTAAAGGTTCCTTACCTTAATTAAATGATCGCAATTTTGCAGTGTTGTGGTCCCATTCAGGATCAGTATATGTTTGTGAACCTTTTTTGTTCTTTCCAAACTTTTTGCAACTGCCTTTCCACTGTGTAGTGTATAACTTTCCAAACTGTACCACCAGCTGTGCCTGTCCCTAGGGACTGAGGGTACAGCCCCCCACCTTTTTCCTGACAAGGAGAGGGTCTGTCAGGCTGAAGAAAGGTCAGCCTGACAGACACTCTTCTTGTTCAGGCTAGGCAGCCAGGAGCTAGACATGCGTTAAATGTGCAAGCTCTCCTGGCTGAGGATTTCACAGTCCTGTGGGCGTGCCCTCCTCAGCCTGGCAAAAGTGCTGTCACTGACTGCTTTGGACTTGGGTGCTTCAGTTTTAAGCCTTGAAGTGCCCAGAGCCCAGTATCAATCACTGACATCTCATCACAGAGAGGGGTGAGGTCAGCAGTCTCACTGACCCCATCCCACTCTGTGATGAGTGATGGACCGCTGCCTTCCCTCAGTGGCAGATCTTAGATGAGCCAATAACTTTGTGTGGCATTGTAAAAAAAAAAAGAAAAAAAAAAAAAAACACAATGGAGCTGCAAGGCCAGACTGCCATACCGACCATCAGGCATTTCCCCAGGAGGCTGGAAGCGGGGGCTGCTTTTGTTACTGGGGGCAGGGTTTGGAGCAGTGTCTCAGTTTCTAAAGCACTCCAGAGCTCTTTGTATATCCAACAGTTTTAAGGCAACAATAAAAGTGCCAAGATGACTCAGGTGAATAATATACCTGCTGGATCGAGATCAGAGTTTTGTCTGGTGGCAGTTTTGTCTCATCTAAGGTAGCGTATAAGGTTAATATGCCTGCTGCAAAGTACGTGTACTATGCAGATCACGTAACAGTATTTTATGTGCATAGCTCAGTGGGATACTGCTTTTTTCACAGAGCTCCTTTTGTTACTGTGTAGTTCATAAGTAATAATCATAATCTAGCACAGTGTGCTATGAACGGCCACAAATGATCTGCATGCAAACTGCATGGCACATTGTTAGAAAGTTAAGTTTTTTCCCAGTCCTTGATTATTTTTATTTTGCTAACAAGGGTTTGTTTGGGTAGAACTAAATTATTAGTAAAGTGAACCCTAACCACTGTTATGTTCTGAATCCTGAGCTTATGCTTCCCCAGAGCAGGCACTCTTAATTACCTGTATGGACGACATGTGAATCATACACCTTGTAGTCCGCTTTGTCAACATTTTATATACACTGATTTACACAAGTATGATTCATTGTCTCTGTCTGTGTGTGTGATGTAAGGTGCTCCAACACCCTACGCTGGTAATAGAGGTGCTATAAAACAAATAAAATACATGTGAGAGACGGGCTATGGAGAGATAAGAGGCACTGTTAAAAGGTGATGGTGAGGGAGTCATTGAACAATCCCTATAAAGATTGCTGTGTCCTAGGGCACTGTAAGGTCATAATTTACTATGCTTTAAAAACAAATACAGTTGAATGTATAATTAAAAATGTGTTGTAGAATGCACAGTTTTTGCCATTTTCCCCAACTTTTCTTTGGGGGGAACCCCCCGATCCCCATTGTAATGGTCATGCTTGCTTGCTATGCACTCCAGGGGGGCTGGTCTGACAAAATAAGCCAGGACTTCTTTGGGTTCCTAGTCCGGCTCTGCGCAGTGCGCACCTTATTGCCTTAAACTGCCCTGGGTAGGTATTAAATAGGTGGCCCTTGACGTTCAAAAGCATTCACCTATGTATTTTGCCAAAATGGTGCACCTACCTGGGGCTGGCATAGCGAGGAGAAATATCTTAATTTCTCCGTGTGATCCCTTCTTCTTTCTGTGTGTGCTGCATTCTGCCTCTGAGGATTGTGTTTGTGGAGGAAGGTGTCCCTTCCTGCACAAAAACAATCCCAGCCACAACGCAGGCACCTTTGTGATATGACACAAGTGTGCATGCATTGATCCTAGGCAGCCACAAGTGTGCCAGCACATGTAGAGAGATGAACAGTGCCACATCTTTGTGAATATGGTGATGTTCAACTCTCTCCTATTCATACAACGCAGCACAGCAACTTGGCTTGCTGCATTACCTTCCGGTAGATTGGCTCAAACCAGCCAAGCTTAACTTAAAGGCAATGTGTAAAGTATTTATACATCACTCAAACAGTAATAACAGTAATAAGGTGAAACACAACACAAAAAATGCCAAAACAAATTAGAAAAATAGAGAACATTTAATAAATAAAATGATACCAGAATGATAAATATCCAATAGGTAGTGCCACAGATATGATTGTTTTCAAATTCTGGAAAAAAATGGCGCCTTAAAGCACAAAGTGGCAAACATATTTGGTTGCACTCGATCAGATCAAAGTCAAAATTTAAGGTCAACTGCGAGGGAGCATGGGTTAGATACAGAAACCAGGTTCATTCCTTATGAATTAGGAAAATTTAAGGAGAAGAAGTGGTAGTCAATGAGTCATTGACGTAGCAAGCTGGATTTGAAGCAGGGCTTGATGATGACAGGTTGATGAAGCATGGAGTTTGTTCTGTGATCATCAAAGAAGGCCAAAAAGCAGGCCAAAAAGGCCTCAATATCAAGTGCATGCTGCTTGGCGTTGGTCCCAATGCAGCCCTCCATGTTCAGAATTAAAAACTATTCTGGAAGTTGGATCTCTTTCAGCTGGGCAAACCAGCAAAATTAGGTCAACCATCAATTTGACGGCTGTGGCTTCAATGACGATTTGAGTCTTCATCAGTTCACCTGGCAGAAAGATAACAAAATGTTTCTGAACACCTCTTCTTGCAGGTTGGGGACAGGAGAAATACACTGTACTATCAGCCAAGGACCCATGGTCTGTGAGAGGGGGCACTATCTGAGAGTTAGGACTCACTCAAACAGAAGTCAGCAGCAGGATCCAGGGCAGATCCAGATGGAATTTGTCAGCTTGGTAAGAGGCCTCTGGTAGCTTGTTGTATTTCTGTAGCTGAAAGGAGAGGCCAGCCAACTGACAATTGGAGTCACTTCGAGGGTCAAGGCTCGAGGCAAGCAGGCCCAATCTTCCTTCAGGATTCAGACAGAAGTCATTTTTCTGATTCTTCAAGGGCAAAGGAGTGATCAAAGGAGAGGACTGCAATCCTTCCCACCCACTGGGTTTGGAGCCAGACTGACTAGAGAGACAAAAGGTGAGCCTAGGTGTGAGCTTCATCTGTCATTGACAAGGTAGGTATCCTTTGAATCTCATGAAGGGGGCAGGCCACAGCCTTTGGTCCACTGTCTGAGAGCAGTATGCATTGTGGGTCCTGGGCTCCCTGTGCCACTGGAACAAAGTTATACCTGGATGTAGGGCCCTAACTAAGTTGCTTGTGTACCGGATCAGGGTGGACCTGGGCTGGCAGTTCAGACTGGACTATACCCATGATGAGCAGGGTCAAGACTGATTTGCGTTTGGCTGGGTCCAAACATGGTGGCCAAAAAATGATGGATTGGGATGTGGCCTGAGCAATTGCGAGTGGCTGAGATTAATTCAAAGATTCCATCCATCACCTTGCTGTTTTTGCATTTGACACACAAATGTCAAATGTGGGTCCCGGGCTCACTGAGGCCAAGCTATACCTGGCTGAAGATGCCTAACTAGGGCAAAACTGGTCCTAGGTTGCTTTTGTTCTGGTTCAAGCAGGTCCTGGCCTGGCAGTTTGGGTTGAACTGTTCTCAAGAGGAGCAGGATCAAGATGGACTTGCATATGGCTGGGTCCAAAGTCAGGTGGAATGGTAGGTGGAGAACTATGGATTGAGATGCGGCCTTGAACGATTGTTAGTGGCTGAGATTAATTCAAGCGCTACATTCATTTGCTTTGTTGTTTTAGCAATATTCATCACACCACCGGGAGGCAGGGGTTAGGTGACAGCTGGGCGATGGCTGGACTATGGCAGGAAAGGCTTTTGGTGTTAGGCAGGAAAATAACTTTTAGAAAGTGTAATTTCCAAAATAGTAAAAGAAAATCCCACTTGACCATTTATTTTAAATTACTATTAAAATGAGTAATTGAAACATTTTTCTAGCTGCTCCTAAACTTAATTTACAGCTAGTAGCCCCTGACATCTGATCACTACGCCACTCTCTGCTGCTGCTGACAGCTCCAGGAACCTAGGATACCGCTCCCAGTCACCACTGCCACTGGTTCAATTCAGCTGGTCCACCTGGATTTAGTTTTTGTCTTTGTTATCTTTATTTGCTCTGTTATCTTTATTGGCTAGTACTCTTTGCGTTTTCTTTGGGTCTAACTTTCATTTTGTCATTGGGGTTTAAATTAATTTTATTTAGGTTGCAACTCCTGTTATTTGGCGTGTAGCCCTGTTGGTGTCTGTCCTGTCTGTTCCCCCCATTTTTTCTTCCTGCCCCAACGCTGCTCTGCTCCCTGCCCTCCTGACTCCCTCACACCCCCTATCACCTCCCAGGGCTACTTATGGAGACCTCTGTGTGGCTCCAGTGAGTAGCCCCTGACCTCTGGTCACTGCGCACTCTCCCACTGACAGTTCAAGGAACATGGGACAGCTCACCAAGGCACCACTGCCACTGGTTCAATCTTGCAGGTCCGCCTGGATTTCATTTTTTTTTGTTGTATTCTCTTTTATATTTATTGGCCAGTACTCTTTGCTTCTTCTTTGGGTTTAAATTTAATTTTGTCATTGGGGTTTATGTTAATTTTATTTATGTTGCCACTCCTGGTATTGGCCTCTTAGCCCTGTTGGTGTCTGCCCTGCCTGTTCCCACAGCTTTTTCTTCCTGCCCCATCACTGCTCTGCTCCCTGCCATCCTGCCTCTCTCAAAGCCCATCCCACCTCCCAGGGCTACATATGCAGACTGCTGTGCAGCTCCAGTGAGTAGTCCCTAACCTCTGGTCACTGTACTGCTCTCCCGCTGCCAGCTCCAGGAACCTGGGATTTAGCTCCCAGGCACCACTGCCGCTGGTTCAATCCCACAGGTCTGCCTGGATTTCGTTTTTTCCTTTGTATTCTCTTTTATCTTTATTGGCTAGTACTCTTTTATTTTTCTTTGGGTCTAAGTTTCATTTTGTCTTTGGGGTGTAAGTTAATTTTATTTAGGTTGCATCTCATGTTATTGGGCTCATAGCCCTGTTGTTGTCTGCCCTGTCTGTTCCTGCCATTTTTCTTCCCGCCCCATCGCTGCTACGCTTCATGCCCTCGCACGTCCCTCACTGCTCCCACCACCTGCCAGGGCTACATATGGAGACTGCTGCACAGCTCCAGTGAGTAGTCCCTGACCTCAGGTCTCTGTGCCACTCTCCCGCTACTGCTGACAGCTCCAGGAAACTGGGACAACGCTCCTAGGTACCACTGCCACTGGATTGTTCCTGCAGGCCCACCTGGATTTAGTTTTTGCCTTTGTATTCTCTGTTATCTTTATTGGCTAGTACTCTTTTCTTTTTCTTTGGCTCTAAGTTTCATTTTGTCTTTGGGGTTAAAGTTAATTTTTTTAGGTTGCCACTCCTGGTATTAGGCTTGTAGCCCTGTTGGTGTCAGCCCTGCCCGGTCACTCCCACTCCCTTTTTTCTTCCCGGCCCATCGCTGCTCCTTTCCCCGCCCTCCTGCCTCCTTCACAGACCCTCCCACTTCTCAGGGCTACTTATGGAGACCTATGCCCGAAGGCGCATCAAAGGCAAGCTCCTCTGTGCCCATCACGGCCAGCACCAGGACCCCTGGATCTCCCACCTCTCTCCACTACACTGTCGAAGAACTCCTGGCCCTGGACCTTGGATACCACCACAACAGCTATTTCATGGCCTCCCCGAGATCAACCAAAGGACCCTTCGCCTGTTGTCACTGACACTCCTCCTTTGTCACTGCACCACCAATCCACTCAGGACCCCGCTTCACTTCCACCAAGAAGACTAAGAACAGCCCAAAACCTCTCCAATGCATCCTGCTCAATGCCCGCTCCCTCTGCAAATACTCAATGAAAATCTGGGACACCATCAGCACTCTCTCCCCTGACATTGCGTCCATCACGAGACATGGCTCAACCCGCACTCAAATCCAGACACTGCCACCGCCATTCCAGAGGGCTACGATTTGATACTCCAAGACTGCACCAACAAACATGGTGGAGGAGACCCTAAGACGCACCGTAACCAATGACGACTATATGCTTTCCATGGAACTTGTCAACTTCCAACTTCAGACCGATGACAAGACTACGATAAGAGGCACCCTTACCTACAGACATCCAAGGCCACGACCAGCTTTGTTTAATGCCATCTCCAACCTCATCGCCCCTCTAGCCATTGACTCCAACCACTACATCCTACTCAGCGAACTCAAATTCCACGTCAACGACCCCAACTTCACCAACTCCATTACCCTCCAGGAGATGCTCAACGACATTGGCCTCTCACAACCGGTTACAGAACTGACTCACAAAGTCGGACACTCACTCAATGCCATCTTCACTTCCAGCGATAGAATCAAATTCATCCACCTTCAAGAAGTCACATGGATATAACACGCCACAGTTCACTTCACAATCCCCAGCACAAAACACACCACTGCCACGCACCACAGCCTCCCCCACTGCAGCTGAGGCAAAGTAACCAAGACCCAGTGGATTCTGTCCCTCTGCACCACACAACACAGAGCATCAACCAACCTCAGCCAAGACGTCCAAGACTTTTCAGACTGGATCACCAGATGCATGGACAAGGTCCCCCCACTTAAGCCAGCAAAAGCCAACAAAACCCCAAAACAAGCAAGCTGGGACACCACAAAGCTCAGAACCAACAAACACACTGCTACCAACTGAGAAGCAATGGCATCACACCAAGAATCCCTCTAACACAGCTACCTACAAGCAGCCCTCAACAACTACCAGCTGCGCATCAAGGAGGCCATCTCGGCCCGCATCGACTCAGGGACCAACATTACAAAGGAACTCTTCAAGATAGTGAAGGAACTCTCCAGTCCCACGGCCATTGAGAACATCATCCACCCTGCCCAAGATCTCTGCAACACCCTCTGAGACTACTTCCACAACAAAATTGCCACCATCTAACCACAACATTGATCCCAACCCACTATGCTCAGCCTCGAAAACCCCATCCAACCTATGAACACCAGTGAAATGGTCACCTCCTGGTGCCTACTCACCACCCAGACCACCGCAAACATCATGTCATCAATCCACTCTGGGGCACCCACAGACCCCTGCCTCCATCACTTCTTCAGCCTCGGAACCAACCCAATCAACTCAGAACTCACCATCATCCTCAACACCTCCATCTCCACAGCAACCTTCCCCCTGGAAAGATGGAATCACACAGAGGTCCAACCCCTCCTCAAGAAACCCTCAGCCGACCACAGCAACCTCAAAAATGACTGATGATCTCACTGCTCCCCTACCCAGCCAAAATACTCGAAAGCCATCAACCTTCAGCTTACAGAATACCTCAAACAAAACCACGTAGTCAACCCATCTCAATCATTATTCTGTGGCAACCACAGCACTGAAACAGCACTGGTTGCCACCACCAATGACATTAGAGCTCACTTTGACCATGGAGAAATGGAAACCTGGATCCTCCTTGACCTCTCTGTGGCATTCAACACCATCTCCCACCACACCCTCATCGACTGACTCCACAACATCGGCATACAACAAAACACCCTCAAATGGATAACCTCCTTCCTGACAGGATGCACACAGAGCATCCGACTACCCCTTTCACCTATGCACCCAAGGACGTCATAGGTGGCGTACCCCAAGGATTTTCCCTAAGTCCTCTTCAACATCTACATGACCCCCCTCGCGGGCACCAAACCCAGCTTTTGCAAATGCTATGACCAACGTAGCCAAATGGATGAGAAACAACTGCCTCAAAATGAACTCAAACAAAACAGAAGTGTAAATATTCGCAAAAAAAGTCTAAGAAAGTTAGACTGCATCTGTAAAATATCAGATTTACTACATGAACAACTGAACAACTGAAAACAACTGAAAAAATCCAGTTATAGTCACATGCTAATGGGAACCTAGAAATTAATACATAACAAATGGTATACCTCATAATCTGCATAATTTTTCTTTTTTTGCTCTCTGGCTCGCAAAATAAAAGTGGCCCAACACGCCAAAAAAAAACATCTTACTTATGCACCCCTGTGCAACAAAATGAAAAATTGACCTATCAGTCAGCCACACAAGCTACTATTTGGAGGGCATGATATTTAGCCGCTAGAAAAAAAAATTATATTCTAAATTTTTATAACAATAATAATGATTTACTTTCATTTAGTCTGGCCTTCATATGTAGCACAATCCTACTAAAAATTGCAAGAAAGCCAAGGAATAAACTAGAAATGGATGTCTTTTAGGGGCCCCCAGGGGTTACAAGTGCGGCCCCTAACTTGTCCCTTGCAACCCCAGGATCTGGCTTCATGCCCTCTGGCCTCAGAGGTGACCATGCCAGTGCCAGGAACACAGGAGCCACTCACCCTTATGTACATAGATTGGGGGCTCAACCTTCCTTGTTTTTTGATTTTTTTATTACATTAATAGTAGTTAGTTAAAATCATATTATTTACTATCAGTGTAATAAAAATGAAGTTCAATTAGTTGGAATATGACCCACCCTAGCAGAGTGATTGAGAGTGTGTTTATGTTAGAAAAAAATGCACACACATGTGATTGGGTTTGTATGCGTAAGCATGCTTGCGAGTGAATGTAAAGGATGTAGGGTCAAATGGCATGTGATGTCACGTGCTACCTCTTGCCTTTTGGTGAATTGATGTTCATGAAAATAGACTACAGATGCAGAGTTTCGGATTTACTACATGATCAACTGAAAAACCCTTTTATGTACACATGTTAATGGAAACCTATACACAAATACATAACAAAAAGAATACATCTTAATCTACATAAATTGTCTCTGCATGCTGTCTAGCTCACAAAATAAAATGGTGCCCAACAACCCAAAGAAGACAAACATCTTCCTTATGTAGTCTTGTGCAACAAAATGGAAAAGTGGGCTAGCAGTGAGCTACACAAACTGCTTTGTGGAGGACATGATAATTGGCGAATAGGAAAAAAGTAATAATCTTAATTTTAGAACAACAATGATTGGCTTTAATTCGCTTTTGGAATCGTATCTCGCACAATGCTTCTAAAAGTAGCAAGGAAGTCCAAAAAATAAACTAGACTGCATATATAAAGTTTCAGAATTACTACATGAACAACCAAAATACACATTTATGGTCACATGATTATGTAAACTAATAAACAAATACATAACAAATAGAATAAATAAAAAGAAAGAAATCACATTGAATATGATTGCCACTCCGTAGTTGTTGCTCAAATGTGAATTTACCTTAAAGAAATGAAAGACAAGAGGCGTTTGGCCATACAGGAACAGTTGGTTTAGTTAAACTCAGAGGCCGAGAGAGCACAGTACAGAGTCGGGGTCTGATGACTGTCTATCAAAGTTCTGAGTGCCTTCATATATAATCCTTGCAGGGTTATAAAACAGTTCTATACATCCTTTGCAGAAATGTCTGGCATGAGGACCGTGTGATCACTGCATGTTGTGTGTGTTGTGTGCTGATTGGCTGAGTGTTCCTAACCTCCTAAGGCACCTAACATTTATGGTGTTTTAGGAATGTGTGCCCCTCCAGCCAAATGTGTTTTATTGGGGGCCAATCTCCTACAACTATTGTGGTGTCACTGCCTATCTGAGGGATTGATCTGGATTTTCCTGTTTAAGCGTTTGTCTAGCTTCAGGCCTAGGTCGCAGGGCTTTTATGTATTTCTGACTCAGGGTTGATGAGGAGGTCACATCAAGTGGAATCGACAATAGTAATGCAAGTTTGTTGCTACGAGCACACATATCATGGCATGCATTTACATCATTTTTATCTCTATCAACATTGTTATAGTTAGTATTCCCAAACATATGAATTCCCTGAATATTACCTCCTAATAACTTTTCACCCGTTTGACAAATCACCACAAAATTCTCAAGACATATAGCATTTTCCGCATTTTGAGAGGATGTAAATATTTGCTGTGAATCATTAAAGGGGTGCAAAGATAAAAGGGCGTCACAAAACAAATTTTTTCACCAATGTATTATCCTTAGACTATTATATTTGACATAGCACGAAAACGGCTGAATGGATTTACATGAAAGTTGGCAGAATTAAACATCATGGTGCAGGGGTGATACTTTTGGGGTGTTTTAGTTAAGTAGGGTAAGCTTTTTTTAAGTTAAAGGGCATTTAACCCTAGTGACATTTGTCACCGCAATACTTTTATGGAATTTCACACACTTTTGTGAAGCTACCACAGTACATGGCAATTCCACTCTATGCTACTCCACTGTATGTCACTCCACTGTATGGTACTCAACTCTATGCCATGCCAGGATAAGCCACTCCACTCTACCCCACTCCACTGTATGCTATTCCATTGGATGCCATTCCACTGTATGTCCCTCCACTGCATGCTATTACACTCTACCTGATTCCAGTGTACGCCACTCCAGTCTACACCACTTCATTGTATGTCACTGCACTGTACGCTGCTCCATTATATGCTATTCCAGTCTACAACACTTTCTATGCTATTTCATTGATTGTCTCTCTGCAACTCAGAACAAAAGATTGCAGCCACCACTACTGGATGCAAGGGCTCACTTCATGTGCCCTGAAAAGTTTAAAAAATAGGTATAAGAGGGCAAGGATACCCTGACCCTCAGGCACTTGTGCCAGTCAGTGACCCAGAGAAACACCCAAGCGGCTAAAATAAGAAAAAAGTGTTTCATACTGTGGGTACTGCTCAAGCTTTACTCCTATAGTATAGTGGTACAGTATAACCATCCCCAAGGAAGCTTGCAGTATATTGCAGTATCATGGGGTGCCAGTGGAGCAGCAGGTACAGAGGGAGTACTGCAGTACCCCAAAAAAACCAAATGTGGACTAGAAGTCTATGGGGGGAACAGATGCCTGCACGTTTTTGGGGACAGTCTGTGGCCCACACCCACTCAGCATGGCTGAAGGTACACAGCCAAAGGCCATGCATAGATGGGTTGGTGGGCCACCTGTAGCAAGGTTGGTGAGCTGCGGCTGGTTGGGGGCAGGGCTGGTCAGCCGAGGTTGACTGGCCACAGGTGCTGGATGCAGGACCTTGCTTTTGCAGCTAATCCCTCGCTATACTGACCAAATTGAGGTAGGGCTAGAGGCACACTATGGGCCTGATTTAGGGCCTGATTATGACTTTGTAGGATGGAAAACCCTGTCTGCCGAAATCTCGACTGATAGGTTGCCGCAAGTGTGGAAGTCTCCCTGCAGGGCCCAATATGAGTTTTCCGCTGGGTCAATGGACGGAACTTCCGCTTCCGCCCGCTGGGCCAGCAGGAAACGGCCTACCGCATTGTCTTCCACTCGTAGTCATGCTGGCGGCAATGCTGTAGTGTGGAGGGTGCATCAGCACCCGTCTCAATGTGCACTGTGTGCAAAGCAGACAGTGAACATTGCAACGGTGCTGGCCAGAGGGGCCTCTGCACTGCCCATGCGAAGTGCATGGGCAGTGCAAGGGCCCCCCTGGGGCCCCCTGCAACCCTGTCTTCACCAGCCTTTTCATGGTGGTGGTACCGCCATGAAATTGCTGGCAGAAAACTGGGTTGTAATCCCCAGTGCAGCGCTGCTTGCATCACTGCCCTGGCAGATTAGGGCCACCATGACTGCTGGGATGACTAATCCTGGCGGTGCTGGCAGTCCGACCGCGGAGCAACCGCTGCGGTCATAATGTGGAGTTCTGTCCACTGCATTGGTCAGACCTCCACCTCACCTTTTGCAGAGCAGGAGGATAGCTGTAAATAAACAGTTCAGCGGCTCCATAAAACTAGTGGTTCCCTTGCCAATTTTGAGGCAGGTGAAGCCCTCAGTTTACAGTGATGCTGACCTATCCCCAAATCTATATATATATATATATATATATATATATATATTTAACTTTTGCCTGCATGTGTTAGCCCATTCCCAAACATGCTTGTCCTAATTTGGCTCGACATAGGACAACCTATGTTCAAATCCTGATTTCTAAATGTTTGGAATTTGATTTGCCTAATGTATTCACAGTCTGATTTACAGAATGTTTCTGTGTCACAAATTGTGTCATTGATGGTATGCATAATTCTTCTTGAATGTTTAATAGTATTGATGTTGAATAGATTAAACTTGTTTCACATATTTGGTCAACCCATGTTTTTTTTTTACCTTCATAATTTGATTTTGTGCACTATTTATGTGACTTTAGCTTTTTGGTTATAGACTAAAGCTTTGAAACTTTTATTGATTGTAGTTTTCTTCTGTGGCCACATGGGTGATGGTGTTTAACATTGTTGTTTGGGTTTGAAATGGTTGTGTATGGTTAATCACACTCTTCACTGGGTCCAAAGATACAATTGACCTCAGGGAAGCATTTTCAAATCCGGTGAAGGATAAGAAAAACGTGTTAACAAGTCAGGTAGCAGAATTACGGTTCTGTCGTATGAGGAGGGCGAACCATATATTTTGAGTAATGTTAAGGGTGACAAATTTGGTAGTAGAGTAACAGTTATGTCCCTTGGGAGGGGTAACCAAGTGCTCTCATTGTAAGTTGTTTTATGGCTAATTTGAAAGGTTGATGAAATTCCAGCATTGTGATACCAGTGTGCGGTGAATGTAAAAATAAAGCGCTTGCGGTGCTTTTTGCTAAAAATTGCGATGAAGTGTGATGTTGTGAGGTGTTTGTGGAGTCGTCATACTCAAAGTGATTGTGGCACTTTGGACTCAAAAATGTCTGCTGTTGTTGACAGGTCCATCGAGGCCTAAGACCACTGGGTGACCCACAAGTGTATGTCACTTTGCTAATTTATTGTCTGCAGTGAGGTATTGGTCATCAGGCACCATTGACAGTACCAGTAGTTTTCCTTTAGTGAGTGTGAGTTGTTGGTTGGTATTAGATGAAACCTGAGTGCACGTGGAGGATCCATAGCAACCTAGGTGAGATTTGCTAGCCACGTTTCACTCATATAATTATGGAAGCCACAGTTGTAAGTGTAGCCCGTACAGCTTCAAAGTGTTTGAGTTTCTACCCATAGTGAGTAGACAGGTTTTTTTGTGTGTTGCAATATTTTGCATTTAGTGTATGTGTGAGTAATTCTGTAGGAGACCATTGTGAAGTGACTGCAGCTGTTAATTAAAATGAGTGTGATATCATTTGTACTGCACTGGGAAAAGTGGGCTAGCATGAAAGCTTGCAAAAAGAATTGTGGGAATAAATGTACTTCCTGGTTTTGTTGAAATTCATATTATTAATTGAAAATGATTTTAAAAATGAAATTTGTCAAAGCGAAGAGTGAGAGAGATGTGTTTATTCCAGTTAGGCAGAGCCAAGAGACGTTTCAGCATGCATTTGGGTCAGACAGTGGTGTAAGATCACTGAGAAAGAAGTTTCCTTGGCTTTTCCATGTTACAAAACCTTTAATTTGAGGATTTTAGAAAATTTGAGGAGAATATTGTGTCAATTAAAGCCTCCTCCAAGACCAGCACACTTTGAAGCTCTTGCCATTTGGGCACTTGTTGCTAGACAAAAAAGAAATGGCAACATTTGAGAATAGAATGAGGAGGGCAGAAAAGACACCAGTGGAAGCTAGATGGGATGGACAACAGAAAGGTTGGAGAGCAGGAATATTAGATAAAGTGGGAATGTTTCCAGTAATCACAGGAGAAGGTGACGGAAGTTCAAAACCTAAAATGAAAAAGAAGCAGAGAGAAAAGACTGAGTAGACAGCAGATGAAGGTAAAAAGACAGCAACACATTAAAGTGACTCAGAAGATGTGTTAGTAGATCGGCTTTTACTGAATAGTCCCCCGGCATATCATTCAGTTGAGAGAGTAGCTCAGAATGTAGCCCCAAGTGTATCAACAGCTCCAGTCTCACAAAGCCCGATACAGGTAGTCCCAAGTACACCTGTGTGTTGCTCTGCTTTAATCTAAGAGGAAACAATGCCAAAGAATGCAGCACTCTTAGTCTGAGTAATGAATTTATTAAGGCACTTCCCAGATATCAAATAAAAATATGAACATAAGCATTTAACTCAAATGTAATGAACCACATGCATATGCTAAAATACTCACAGCAGTTCAATGATGACAGGCACAAAATGTGCAATACATCAACAGTGAATATATGCAGTGAATATATACATATATATAGTCAAGCTAAATAATTAAAAATTAAAATGGATCACCATGGGGTTTGAATCCATCATCCTTGCCAGCACCAAGCTAAGGAGCCCTGAATGGCAGAGGCAGGAGAACATACCCGAAATGGGAATGTCCTGAGCAGTGCGTCCACTTTCAGGCGAGCCCCTCTGTTGCAGCGCTAAGTTTTCCTCGTCCTTTATATCTGAAACTAACTCAAGAGTAGGCATCTAGTAACCCCACTCTCTTGGTTATGAAATCCACATGCTGCCAGTACTTGGTCTGTGTCAAAAACATGCAGAAGAACTGGCCAGATCCCAATGCGCATTCCTGAGACAGAGCTGTGCCTTTCCCTGAGGAAAATTCTCATCTGTGTACACTCTTATCATAGCCGCATCCCCCATGATATGTTCAAGCATGGTATGACTCTGCTCTGGTGGAAAGAGCAAAAACACGTTCAGTGTGGAAGACGAGCTCAATATGGAAACACCCTGCGCTACCACTGTGACAGCACCTGAAGCTAAGCAGAAAATGGAGTCAGTGGTCAAGATGGAGTTGGTGTTAAAAAACATATAGCATTACAACCTGAGAGTTTAGTGACACAGCTGCCTGCAATTTACCCACCAGCTTATGTTGTTCAATCAGTCAACCAATCAGAGTATTTGTAGAGCGCACTACTCACCGGTGAGGGTCTCAAGGTGTTGAAGGGGGGGGGCTGCTACTGATCGAACAGCCATGTCTTAAGATGTCTCCTGAAAATAAGTAGGTCTTTTGTCTGACGCAGGTAGGTGGGACGAGTGTTACACATCTTGGCAGGCGAGGTGGGAGAACGATCTGCCACCGACGGTCATTCTGTGGATGCATGGGATGGTGGCGAGGGCAAGGTTGCCGGGTCGGGGTGTAGAAGGAGAGCCATCTGTTAAAGTATTCTGGTCCGGTCTTGTGCAGTGCCTCGTGAGCATGGGTGAGGAGTTTGAACGTGATTCTCTTGTTGATGCGGAGCCAGTGTTGGTTCCTCAGGTGGGGTGTGATGTGGCAGTGGCGGGGAATGTCGAGGATGAGGTGTGCAGAGGCATTCTGTATGTGTTGCAGTCTTTTCTGGAGTTTGGCCATGGTTCCTTTGTAGAGGGCATTGCTGTAGTCCAATTTGTTGCTTACGAGGGCTTGGATGACCATCCTTCTGGTTTCAATGGGATTCCATTTGTAGATCTTCCGAAGCATGCGGAGGGTGTTGAAGCAGGAGGAGGAGATGGCGTTGACTTGCTGGGTCATTGATAGTGAAGAGTCCAGGATGAATCCCAATTTGCGTGTGCGGTCGGTCGGTGTGGGTGCGGTTCCCAGTGGGGGAGGTCACCAGGAGTCATCCCATGCGGAGGGGGTAGAGCTGAAGATAAGGACCTCAGTCTTGTCGGAATTCAGTTTCAGGCAGCTGTTCTTCATCCATTCAATGATGCTCTTCAGTCCTTCTTGGAGGTTGGTCTTGGTGATGGCAGGGTCCTTGGTGAGGGAGAGGATCAGCTGGGTGTCATCGGCGTAGGAAACAATGTTGAGGTTGTGAGATCGGGCGATGTTAGTGAGCGGAGCCATCTAGGTGTTAAATAGGGTCAGGCTGAGGAATGATCCCTGGGGAACACATGATTTTGGTGGTTTCAGAGTGGAATGGAGGGAGGTGGACTCTCTGAGTTCTGCTGGTGAGGAAGAAGGTAATCCAGTCCAGGGCTCTGTCACGGATTCCTGCATCGTTGAGGCATGTGCGTAGGGTGTGGTGGCAGATGGTGTCGAATGCGGCTGAGAGGTCCAGGAGGGTGAGGGCCATGGCTTTGCTGTTGTCAAGTACGTTCCTGATATCGTCGTTGGCGGCAATGAGGGCGGTTTCGGTGCTGTGGTTGCTGCGGAATCTGGATTGGGATGAGTGTTGCTCTCCTTGAGGAAACGGGTCAGTTGTTTGCTCACAATTTACTCTATGACTTTTGCCGGGAAGGGGAGCAGGGAGATGGGCCAGAAGGTCTTGAGGTACTTTGGGTCCGCCTTGGGTTTCTTGAGGAGGGTGTTGATCTCAGCGTGTTTCCAGCTCTCCGGGAAGGTGGCGGTCTCAATGCAACTGTTGATGATCTTACGGAGTTGGGGTGCGATGACGGAGCTTGCTTTGTTGAAGATTTGGTGAGGGCAGGGGTCGGATAGTGGGCCAGAGTGGATGGTGTTCATGAGTTTGATGGTGTTGTTGTCATTGACGTGGGTCCAGGAGAGGAGGAGGCTGGTGCTTAGTGAGTCTGTGGAGTCGGTGGTTGATTGTGGGGTCTGAGTACTGAAGCTGTCATGGATGTCTGCGATCTTGCAGTAGAAGAAGGTAGGTAGGGATTAGCGGAGGTCTTGTGATGGCGGGATGTCATTGACGTTGGAGCCAGGGTTAGAGAGCTCCTTCACAATGTTGAAGAGCTTCTTGTAGCTGTGTGTGTTGTTGTGGATGCGTTCTTTGAAGGCGGTTCTCTTGGCAGTTCAGATGAGTTGGTGGTGTCTGCGGATGGCATTCTTGAAGGCTCTGTAGTTGTCCAGTGTCCGATCTTAGTGCCACTTCTTTTCGATTCTTCGGCATGTTTGCTTAGATTCTTTGAGGTCGGTGGTGAACCAGAAGGCCTTTCTGTTGGTACGTCTGTTGGAAGGTTTCTTGATCGGGGTGAGAGTGTTGGCTCAGTCGTCGATCCGTTGCCTGAGGTTGCGGGCTGCTGTGTCAGTGTCAGTGATGTTGATAGGTGGGTTCCGGTGGAGGTTAGTGATCAGTTGGTCTTTGGTGACCTTGTTCCATCTGCGGTACGGAATCCGTTGCGGGTGATGGTGTGTTGTGGGTTTCTCGAAGGAGAAGTGGATGCAGCGGTGGTTGGTCCAATGGAGTTTGGTGGTGTGGCTGAAGGACACGTGTTTGCTGGTGGAGAAAATGGGGTCAAGCGTGTGTCCTGCGGAGTGTGTGGGTGTCATGCTGAGCTGCTTGAGGCCAAGGTTGGTGAGGTTGTTGAGCAGGGTGGTAGAGTTGTTGTATTTGGTGTTCTCGAGGGCGAAGTTCAAGTCCCTGAGGAGTATGTAGTCCGTGGATGCGAGGGCGTGTGTGCTGATGACATCAGTGATAGAGTCGCTGAGCTGCTGTCAGGGGGGTTCATAAACTAGGGTCCCTCTGAGGGTGGGTCGGTGTGAATCTGCAGGTGTTCGGTGGTGCTGAAGGTGTCTTCGGTGCTGGCCGTGATTCTGAGGGTATTCTCGTGGACGATGGCGATGCCTCCTCCTGTTCTGTTGGTGCAATCCCTGCGGGTGATCTTATAGCCATGGCTATGGCGATGTTGGGCGCTGAGGAGGGGTTCATCCAGGTCTCAGTCAGGAAGGCGACATCTGGGGAGGCTGAGTCAAGTAGATTCCAAAGGTCGACAGTGTGTTTGTTGATGGAGCGGATGTTGAGTAGGATGCATCTGAGATGGTTGCGTCCTGCCTTGGTGGGTGGGTCGTTAGCGTGGAGGCTGCTGAAGGTGCAGTTCCGGTAGGAGAAGGATCCGTGGGTGAGCTGCGGGGTGGCTTGACGGCAGGTGGATGAGCAGCCGGTGTTGAGTACTTGGGGGGTGGTGGCGTTGTAGCGGAGTCGGGTGTAGCACCGGTGGGGGGGTGGCGCAGTCTGGACATGCCTGGGCGCAGTCCAGGCATGGACGGGCACAGACAGGCTTGCCTTTGGGGTGCCTGCTGCTTGCGGCTGTGCAGCAGGCGCCATTAAGCAGGGAAGGGGGGAGGAGAGGACAGGTGGGAGGCGGGAGCGGGGATGAAAATGGCACAAAAAAAGGGGCGGGCCACGGGGCAGCAGCGGCGGGAGTGCAGCGTGAGAGAGAGGAGGGGGGTGGGACCGTAGGGGAAGCAGCAGCAGGGGAGAGAGAGAGAAGGGAGAGTGAGAGAGAGAGAGCGGATTGGAGGGAAAAGCGAAGAAAGGGTGAAAGCAAAAGTCAAAAGGAGCACTGTGGGGAGTGAACAGAAAAGGGGCACAAGGGGGAGACATGGAAGAGAGAGCACACAGAGAGCAGAGTGGAGGGAAAAGGAAAGAGAAAGTGAAAGCAAAAGTCAAAAGGAACACTGTGGGGAGCGAATGACAAAAGGGGCACAAGGGGGCAGACATGGAATGGAGAGCACACAGAGAGCGAAGCAGAGAAAAGGAGGAGAGAGGTAGAGGGCAGCCTAGTAGGAAAGCAGAGGTCTCCCACTAGACACCAGGGATGAGGCACAGGCAAAAGCCTGCGGGGGGAGCAGGGCCTCGAACTCCTGACAGGGGTCAGGAGTTCAGAGGAACAACGGCTCTACTTACAGGTGGAGCTATGGGAGGCAGAGCAGTTCACTAACCAGGTCAGCGGTATTGCTTGACCTACTGCGCAGCGGTTGCCATTAAGTAGGGAGGGGGGAGGAGAGGACAGCTGGAAGGCGGGAGCGGGGGTAAAGACGGCACGGATTAATGGGGGCGGGGCTGTGGGGGCAGCAGTGGTGGAGGAGATAGATAGGGGGAGAGTGACAGAGCGAAAGCAGAGTGGACGGAAAAGAAAAGAAAGAGTGAAAGCAAAAATCAAAAGGAGCACTGTAGGGAGTGAACGGCAAAAGGGGCACAAGGGGGCAGACATGGAAGAGAAAGCACACAGAGAGCAACGCAGAGAAAATGAGGAAAGAGGCAGAGGGCAGCCTAGTAGGAAAGCAGAGCTCTCCCACTCAACACCAGGGATGAGGCGCAGGCAGAAGCCTGCGGGGGGAGGAGGGCTTCGAACTCCTGACAGGGGTCAAGAGTTCAGAGGAACGAGGGTTCTACTTACAGGTGGAGCTGCGGGAGGCAGAGCAGTTCACTGGCCAGGTTAGTACAGCACTTTACAAGCCCATTTGTGAATAAGGAAGGGCCAAATACAAAAACGATTTAGATGGATTTTACACCTAGTGTGACAGCACCTGTGCAAAATTTTAATCAGAATCAGACTATACCCATGTATACTTCAATACAGACAACCCCAAGTATTACCCCTAATCAATCAGTATTGTATGTATTATATGCCCAGTACAGTATTAACAGGTCAAAGTGCTGAGATGTCAACTCCTCAAAATCAGACAAATTGGACAGGACCTGTTGCACTGATGGTCCCAGTAACCATAGTTCCAGTTGTTCCATTGTATGCTTCAGGTAATTCTGGAAGTAACCTCCAGACTTCAAATCCCGTATCTGCAGGGGTGTAACCATGTGATATACAGAAATCATTATACTCAACTAATTTGGAAATTGAGAAATTAGCTTCATTTGTTCCAACATTAACCCTTAGATGACTTGCAAATTCAGACCAGATGTTAAATCAAACAGGACCAATAGTAGATGTGAGATGTCCGCAGTGAACTCCAATTCCACACACCAAATTGCCAATATGCATTACAATAGCCCACAAAATATGACACTGAGGAGTAACATTATTGTGCAGGGTTTTTCAGCACAGCAGTTAAATAATTGGTGAGACAGTTTGAGTTAGAGGGGAGCAATAAGTACACCAAAAAGCAGTGTCAGAGACCCCAGAAAGAGACAAGACAGTGAATGTGCCCAGACTAAATTAGAATTAAACAAGTTAATTGAGGAAACACTTGAGCTGGAAAGATTTGATAATTACAATGAAGAAGAAGTGCACTTTGTGTGTAAAGATCTTACACAATGTGCAGGACTGACATGACAAATTAGTAGAATTGGCTGAAAAATATGATGTGGATTTAGAAAAATCAAAGCCTTTAAGAAGGAGTTACAGATTACAATTTAGTTCTAAATACATTGCAAACATGAGATCACCAAGCTTGAGAATGCACATTAAAGAATTAATCATGAAAATGCGATAGATAAGTAGGAAGGAAGATGGGAAGAAAAGAGACCAAAAGAAAGCCAAGCATAATTTGCCACCTGATGGAGCAAATCAAGCTGATGAAAGTGTAAAAATGCTGCCAATTAGGGAAATTCCAGGTGGAAGTTATATACATGTCCTGTGGAGCAGAAGTGACATATTGTCATTAACAAATGACTACCCGCGATTGAGGGAGAAACCAGTGTAGTGGTATAAGCAAACAGAGAGGTTTGTGAAACTTTCAAAATGCCTGTGAGAAAATTTGAACACTTTATTTGACATTGTGGTCCCAGTCGATTTATGGGTTGAGTGCAAGAGGATTGTTAGATCGGCCAACTTGTGAACCGCCAAGAGATCCAGTAACAGATGCATCATTTGGAGAGGTAATGAAAGGGTACCACAAAGTGATTGAGTTTCTGAAAAATAAAGTTTCCCCAAGGATGCTGATTGGCAAAAGATTGACAAGACAGCACAGGAAACAAAGGAGTTGATTCCTGCCTATTATCAAACAGCGTAGTGGTTCTACAATTATTGAGCCGAAAGACATGAGTCATTTTGTGTTTAGATTTGTGCAAGGATTAAAACCAGGGATTTGCCACGTGATTCAGCAGCATTTGATGTGTTGGCAGAATAAGCTGATTGCTGACGTACTGCTGTACTGCAGTGATGAAATTGAATTGCAGCAGAAAAAGCTGAAGGAGGAATTGATGGTGATGAAAATTAAATATGCCCAGAAAGGAACACAGAGTCCGCAAATGATGGTGAACACTAGTGGAATGCAAGGTGTGCAACAGCAGGTTAACAGCGTGCCTCAGTTTAGAAGATGTGGTGTTCAGATAGATCAAAGTGGTAATGTGGTTGATGTTCAGTCAATGAAAAAAACTGCATTAATGTCATGTTTGTGGCAGTTTCGGGCACAGATGACAGTTAAGGATTTGCCCTAGGAGTCGCAAGAGACAGTTATGGTAAAAGTTGGGGATTTTTTAGGAAAGGTTATTGGACTCATAAAATGAGTTGAGCCAGTTAAAATCACATTAAAGCCAAATGCAGTGTTTTCAAGCATACCACCTTATAATATAGTTCCAAAAGTAATTGCTGGAATTACCCCCATAATTGAAAATGTTGGTGAATAATGTGTCCTGAAAGAAATCATGGGAAGTCCCTGTAATTCCCCTATTTTGGAACTGCAGAAGCCCAATGGAAAATACTGCAGAGTCCAAGATTTGAGAAAGGTGAACAAGATTGTTGTTCCATGTTGTCCAGTGGTACGGAATCCTGCAGTTATTTTGTTCCAGATTCCTTGTGAAGCAGAATGGTTCTCTATCATTGACCTATGTCAGGCATTCCTTCTTTCCATTCCACTCCATGAAGATAGCCAATTCTTTTTCACTTTTAAATTTGGAAGCCGTGTTTATTCATGTGTTGTACGCCTCAAGGGTATAAGGAGTCAACATACATTTTTAGTCAGATCTTGAAAAAGAATTTAGGGCCAGATGTAGCAAAGGGTTTGCGCCTCGCAAACGGCGAAAAACGCCGTTTGCGAGGCGCAAAAGCCTCTCTGCTATGCAGAAATGCATTTTGCGAGTCGGATCCGACTCGCAAAATGCATTTCCGACTCGCAAATAGGAAGGGGTGTTCCCTTCCTATTTGCGACTCGCAATGCTATGCAATTTCATTTGCGCCCGCGAAAGCGGTCGCAAATGAAATCGCTGTTACCATCCACTTGAAGTGGATGGTAACCCATTCGCAAACGGGAAGGGGTCCCAATGGGACCCCTTCCCCTTTGTGAATGATCACAAAAACAATTTTTCAGAGCAGGTAGTGGTCCTATGGACCACTGCCTGCTCTGAAAAATACCGAAACAAAAGGTTTCGGTTTTTTTTCTAAGTGCAGCTCGTTTTCCTTTAAGGAAAACGGGCTGCAGATAGAAAAAAAAACTGCTTTATTAAAAAGCAGTCACGGACATGGTGGTCTGCTGTCTCCAGCAGGCCACCATCCCCGTGAGTGCCCATACTCGCAATGGGGTCGCAAACTGCGACCCACCTCATAAATATTTATGAGGTGGGTCTTTGCGACCCCATTGCGAGTTGCAGAAGGTGTCTGAGACACCTTTCTGCATAGCAAATTGCGACTTGCAATTTGCGAGTCGCACGGACTCGCAAATTGCAAGTTGCAATTTGCTTTCTTCCTACATCTGGCCCTAAGTTCCTGACCATGCCATTTCATTCTGTCCTAATTCAGTATATTGATGACTTGATGGTAGCATCAAATTCACTTGAAGCCTGTAGATGAGATACCATTGCCCTGTTGAACCAGAGAGAACAGCCATTAGGTGTCCCCGCAAAATGACAGTATTGTCAAAGAGAAGTGAAATACTTAGGTTACCACATAGAGAAAGGTGCAAAAACGGTGTCCCAAGAGAGAATCTCAGATATCATGCAAATGAATCCACCAGTAACACAAAGAGATGTCAGAATCTTCCTGGGAATGGTCAGCTAATGCCACCAATGGATCCCGAATTTTTTCACCACTGCCCAAACCTTTGTTTAATTTGGCACACAAGGATGTGTCTGATCTGGTACCATTTGATGACACATGCATGAAAGCCTCTTTCCGAGCTTAAAGAAAGCCTGTGCCAAGCCCCAGCTCTGGGAATGCCTGATTACAACAAATGTTTTGCTTCCTTTTGTTGAGAAAAAAATAGGTGTGCATTTTCTGTTTTGGCGCAATTACACAGCGGGCCAACAGACCAGTGGCTTATTTTTCTGCCATATTGGACCATGTAGCTGCTGCTTTGCCCGGCTGTTTAAAGCCAGTCGCTGTCGCCAGTGTCAGCAAAGGCCAGCACGAAAGTATTGCCATGGGCCACCCCCTGAATGTTTTTGTGACCCATTCTGTTGAAGTCATTTTGACCGAGACTAAAACTCAGCACCTTGCCAATGCCCGTTTAACCCGTTCTGAGCAGTTGATTCTTGGATCGTCAAATATGAATATCAAATGTTGTACAGTGTTGAATCCTGCAATGCTTTTATCCAGTATTGTTGAAAATAGTAATGATCAAGATGAAGTGGAACATGACTGTCTCAATATGACTGAACTGTGCACCAAACCAAGACCTGATATTCAAGATACTCCCTTAGACGAAAATGATTATGTCATGTTCGTTGACGGCTCTTGTTTGAGAGACAATGATGGAACTCTGAGAGCTGGATATGCAGTTTGCACAATCTCAGGAGTGATAGAAGCTTCATGGCTTCAAGGAGTCTTTTCCACCCAAGTAGCCAAATTGGCTGCTCTTACTAGAGTATGCTGTGTTTCTGAACATCTTAAAGTGACCATTTACACTGATAATAAATATGGTTTTGATGTTGTTCATGACTTTTGGACAGTTATTGTCCCAGAGAGGTTTTATGACCCCTTCTGGATCACCTATCCGAAACGGCAACAGAGTTTACAAATTGTTGAAAGCAATACAGCTACCAGTAAAAATCGCATTTGTAAAATGTGCATCACATCTTTTTAGGCAATGCCTATACTGACCAAGCAGCCAGATACTGTGCACTTCATAGCACATTCTTTAATGAGGAATTGAACGATGGAAGTAGAACCAGTGAGACAAACGAAAATTTCTTGATGACAGTAATTGATACCTGGGAAGAGGTTAAGAGTTTGCAGGAAGAAGTGACTGAAGAGGAACATAGAATTTGGAATAGAGCAGGCTGTGTTCAGAGAGATGAAGAGGATGTTTCGGTTTCCAGTGAAGGCAAAGCAGTGTTGCCAAATAGTCTGTTGCCTTTAGTGGCATGTATTACCATTGTCAGGAACCCATGGCAAAGATGGCATGATCAGAACTTTCAGGCAAACATGGTACATACCCAGATTCAGATTGGTTGCAGAAGCTGTGTGTCACAGAGATGTAACATGTCAACAGATGTGGCAATCTGAGCCACATACGCAGAACTGGAGGTCTTTCACTGAATGCAACTTGATGTCATTGAAGGTATGTGTTGGTGGTGGTATGTGGGTTCTCACATTGGACCGAGGCTTACCCAACCCACAGGAATGATAGCCTCACTGTTGCAAAGCTGCTTTTAAGGGAACTTATTCCAAGGTTCGGATTCCCATCTTCTTTGAAGTGAGATTGAGGATCTCATTTTAATAATGAGACCATAAAATTGTTGTGTGTAGCTTTACAAATTGAGCAAAGATTGCACTGCAGTAACAGATTAGAAGTCTCTGGATTGGTCAAGCAGATGAATGGAACTTTAAAGTCTCCAGTGGATAAAGTGTGTGCATCTACAATGTTGAAATGGCCGGATGCATTGCCACTTTTTCCAATGAGCATGCATAGCACACCTGATAGAAAGACAGGACTGCCCCCACATGAAATCCTTATGGGTTGTGCTATGAGGTTACCAGCTGTGCCTGCAAATGCGCTTGTGAACATTTCAGATTACTTAGTACTGGATTATTGCAAAGGACTAGCTGACGTGGTTTGCTCTGTCTCGCCAGGTTGAAGGAGCAACTATTCAGCCAGCATGCAAACAGTGTCACAAATTGAGTCCTGGAAATTGGGTTCTGTTGAAGAAGTATGTAAGAAAGTCATGCTTAGAGCCATGCTGGAAAGGGCCATTCCAGGTTAACTTGGTGACTACAACAGCTGTGAAGTGTGATGTTCTTCGAATTGGGTTCATGTGAGCCATACACTCAAGGTTCCTCTTGAAGATACAATGCCTGTACCTCTAGAGTCAGAATCGGTGACTGAAGGGGTCCAGGTTAGCCAAACTGTGAGGACTAGACAAGTGGCTGTTGCAAAACATGCACAGCCTGGTGAAAATCTGAGCGTGTCAAAAGCAATCAAAGGTGCAGAATCAGTTGACTCCTGCTAGCTCAGTGAACGTTCAAAACCCAGTTGTGCCTGAAACAAGAACTGTGAGAAGAAGACCCGCAAAGTCCAGACCCAATAACAGATATTCTTCCAACTATTGCTGAAGTACCTGAAGAATCTGATGAAAGTGGCAGTGAAAAGTGTGCAACAAGGAGATAAAAAAGAAAAAGAGTGGCATGTCAAAGGCACTCAGCACCTGAATGGACTTACTTTGCTGCTAATGAATAGGAGAAGGAGTTAATTTCTTTTGTGTTGACAATTGGGATTCAAGTGAATATTTTGGAACTTGAAATTGCTTTGAAATTGAACTTTACATTCTCATTGTCGCTTGATGAGCAGAGACATTATATGCTGGAAGTGCTAATAAGTGACTACCAAATGGTTAACTACTAGAGACATTTGAACTTTTAGTAGTGATTTTGAACATCCGCAAGTAGAGAAAACTTGATGAACTTGCTAGAAGAACAAGAACCTTTTAAGTAAGTGCAAAAATACTTTGAAGAGACAATTTTTTATTTTGTTTTTGCTTTGCTCACTTAAAAAAACAGAGACACTGTGATTAATTCAAAGAAGCTTTGCATTTTTGGTCTTGCATTTTTGATTTTTGTTTTTGATTTTTGTATTTTTGAACTTGATACCTTGGTCTGACTCTAGACAAGCCATGTCTTCGGATGAAGGAAAACGGAGTAAATGTAAGTATGTGTGTGCAGGATTAGCAATAGTGTGATTGTGAGTATTTTATTGATTGCTGGTTTGAGTATGTCTGTGAAAAACAAGGTTGAGAGCACAATTACATAAGTGTTGGAAGAGTTGCATACCAAATGAGATCCTGTGTAGGAAGATGAGAGATTGCTTAATCTTGACAACTCCAGGGGAGATTTGTCTTCAGTTGTATACTACAGGTTACTGTATGAATACACTGAAACTATGGATGTGCGTGATTGTAATGTTTGGTAGCCTATGGCATTTCTTGTAGTCTTTTACAAACCTGATTGTATATACAATATTTCTATTCTAATGTAGACCTAGTGTTTCCTTTTGTGCCTATTAACCAGCATCTGAGTAATATTGCTAAAGAGAAAAACATTGACATTGAGGGACGTTTCTTTGAACTGACTCTGAATCTTTGGACTGCATAAGCACACAAGTATAATTTAACCTGCATTCTCACACAAGCTGAGATGGAGTTCCTTAATCAAGTGGATGAGAGAAGGAAAGTAATGAAATCCAAAATACAAAAAGGAGTAGTTTGACAGAATTGCCAAAAGAATGATACCCATCGTGCTGATGGTGATACACAAAGACACTTAGCTTTGGATTGGCAAAATGTAGGGAAGCTATGTACATACAGGCCTCAGTCAGAGACTGACACAAAATTCATAGGGACTAGTGAATGTAGACTTGTGTTTTTGTTTAGGAGTGTTTTGAATTTGATGTTAAATGGACAGTACCCCGCAGTACCAGGTGTTCATTTCATTTGTGGGAAAAATGCCTATGACAAACTGCTCAAATGCTGGTATGGTACATGATAATTAGGGGCAGTTTTTCTGAAAATGCACCATGTGGACAATTTTGACAATCCAGTCTGGAAGGAGAGACCAAATTCCAGAACAAGGAGAGGAGCAAGTGCAGCAGAGATTACGTGAGATATATGTGGCACCATCATTCCATGAGTTAGTGTATTCTTGAATGATATCAAGATTAAAAAGTAGTCAACAATAGTGGACAAGTTGTCTACTGACTATGCTGGAGCAAAGTTGCTAAAGGATATGGATATGATTACTGCAAGATCAATAGTTTTGCAAAATCGTCTTGCGTTAGACATATTGTTGGCAAAGGAAGGCCAAGTCTGTAAAGTTTTACAGGTGCAACATTGTTGCAAGTTAATACCTGACAATGGTAAGGAGCATGGTGTGAAGACTTGGAAGGGAATAGTAAGGATGATCTTCAGTCCTTTGTTGAGTGTGACTTCATGCTCTTTAGTTGCACTTGGATTTTACAAACTACACAAGCTTTGGACAGTTCAAAAAGCCAAAACTAAACAGAGGAGGGAAGAGATTGAAATGGAGAAAATGAGGAGTGCTTATCACAAGAACCAGAAGATAATTGAGAGTTTCCGTAGACTAAGACCAATACGTTATCAGACTACAAGGCTTTGAGTTGTCCCATTAAAATGAGTGTCCTTTTTGTGATGGCATAGATTGCCATCAGAGGAGGGACTGTTGGAGCGCAAATTTTAGTAATGCTCTTAGTGACCCAGACATCTGCATTTGGTGACATTTATATTCACGTTTTAAAAAGCCTAACGTAGAAAAAAGCTGCAGTGACACGTATTTTAAAAGTGCTCACATTTTATTTAGTGATAAACATTATGCCTACCAGAACTGACAACGTGCTAACAAGATTAAAATTATGTTGAGGTATATTTCTGATCATTAGAGTAACTGCTAGTACTGTAACAATTTGATTTATAGTGTTTAATGTGAATTATTAGTGTAAAGTTATTTGCGCAAATTATAAATGCACTTCTCTGTCATACTTAATGGATTAGTTCCCACAAAGTTTGCAATTATTAATAGTTTTTTTCATATTCTGAAGATATTTTATTAATTCTGAATTTATAAGTTTGCATATTATGTGTGTTTTATTAATAACAATCCTAATGCATTATGGCCCTCATTACAACCCTGGCGGTCGGTGATAAAGCGGCGGTAACACCACCATCAGGCCGGCTGTAAAAAAAATGGAATCTTGACCACGGCAGAAACCGCCAACACATACAGCCACTTTAACACTCCGACCGCCATGGCAGTAGCAACAAACACCGCTGCGGTAACCGCCAACAGCCAGGCGGAAGACAATGTACTGCCCACAGCATTACAACCCGCCCATCTGCCAGCTTTCCCGGGGCGATACCAACGCCATCAAAAGCACAGCAGAAACAGAACACAGAGGGGAAACAACTCACCTCTCCACTGGTTCTGGAGGGGGCCTTGTGCCCAGTGTGCTTCATCCTGGCAAGGAGGGGCTGAGTGGATGGCTTCTTCCGCTGGTTCTGGAGGGGGCCTTGTGCCCAATGTGCTTCATCCTGGCAAGGAGGGGCGGAGTGGATGCCTTCTTCCACTGGTTCTGGAGGGGGCCTTGTGCCCAGTGTGCTTCATCCTGGCAAGGAGGGGCTGAGTGTATGGCTTCTTCCACTGGTTCTGGAGGGGGCCTTGTGCCCAGTGTGCTTCATCCTGGCAAGGAGTGGCTGAGTGGATAGCTTCTTCCACTTGTTCTGGAGGGGGCAGTGCACCCTGTGATGCAGATGTTTTGGAGTGCAAGGTCACAGTCTCTCACCTGGGTGTCACAACAACATCTTTTGCTGGGGGCCAGGACGCACTGCAGCCCATGTAGTCTCCACTACACACTGCTCTCTGGCGGTGATGGCTGTTCAGTGTATGCCAGTTGCGCTGCAGGTGGCAAGGCTGGCAGTTGTGGTGGTAACCTCCAGGCCTTCATCTGCAGCCTCAGAAGTCTGCCCACTGGGGCTGCTGCTGCTGGCAGTGGTGCTATTTGCGGCGGGGCAGGTGGCGGTGCTGGCCGCGGTGGAGGTGGTGGTGCTGGCCGCGGTGGAGGTGGTGGTGCTGGCCGCGGTGGAGGTGGCGGTTCTGGCCGCGGTGGAGGTGGCGGTGCTGGCCGCGGTGCAGGTGGCGGTATAGGCAGTGGTGGTGGTAGCCTCCAGGCCTTCACCTGTAGCCTTGGACGGCTGCCCACTGGGGCTGCTGGCAATGGTGCTGCTTGCTACGGGGCAGGTGACGGTGCTTGCTACGGGGCAGGTGGCGGTGCTGGCCACGGTGCAGGTGGCGATACTGGCAGTTGTGGTGGTAGCCTTCAGGCCTTCACCTGCAGCCTCGGACGGCTTAAGTGCCATGGCTGGTGTTCTGTGCCCCTTCCTGCCCTTGGCAGATGGTGGTGCCTCCTTGCTTCTGCCAGCTGGAGTATTTGAATTGGCCTTGCTGGCAGGATGTGCCTTCTTCCCTTTGCTGGCTGCTGTCCCCTTCTTGCCCTTGCCAGGTGGCGGACCCTTCTTGGCCTTGGCAGGTGTTGGTGGCACACTGGATGGGCTGACGGGTGCCTCCTTGGAGCCTCTCACAGCTGCAGAAACCACAGCGGCTGTGGTCTGGGTGACTGAGGTGCTGGGCTGGGTTCTGGCCAACCTGGCCCGAGGTGAAGGAGGGGGGGAGTGGTAGGGAAGAGGTCAATGTTGGCAAAATGTTGGCAAGGAAAAGCTTCTTAGGGACACTGGGGCAGGAAGAGGGTGAAGGTTTGGAAGTGGAGGAAGAGGGAGTTGTTGTAGGAGGTGTCAGTCTGCTGTGTTTGGGTGCAGGGGCATGGACTGGATGCTGTAGTGAGGTGGATGGCTGTTGGGTGGGTGTGTGCTTGTGTTGGTGTACGTTTGGAGGAGGGTTCACAGTGTCAGTGGTAGAGGACACAGAGGAGGTCTGCAAGGATGTGGGGGTGGTTACTGCCAGTGAGGGGTGTGTAGTGATAGGCATGCTGGTGATGGAGGTAGTGGATGAGGATGTAGTGCATGCAGGTGTGAGTGGAGATGCTACTGGGAGGGAGGTAGATGAGGAGGAGGAGGGAGACACAGTGGAGGCAGTGGATGTTGGTGTGTCTGCATGGGGCTGGTGCTTGTGTGAGTGCCTGTGAGATGAAGTGTAGTGCTTGTGTTTGTCTGAGCCACTTCTGTCTGTTGATTTGGGTGATTGCTGGTCTGAAGGTGTCATTGGGACAGGCTGGGGTTGAGGGGATTGGGACTGGGTAGAGGAAGTTGGAGGGGAAAGGCTGGAGACAGGGACAATGGCTGCCATCAGTGCGGAGGCCAGAGCCTGGGATGCTCTCTGTTGGGCCCACCGACCACAACGGCACACAACGCCAGCGGAATTACCTCATTTCCACTTGTCTCTCCTCACAGTTCAGGCATCCGCCATTTCAGGGGGGCACAGGCCCTAGCACCTAACTGCGTCAAAGCAGACATTGGCACATCAACTTACTCTTGAGTTCACATACTGTTTCTGTAAATCTGTAAAGGAAGAAATGCATTTTTATTTTCACATATGTGTGAATAAGACCCTCTGCTCACTGTTTTTCACCCTAGAGTTCAACCGCTGAGGATGACTAGGAGATGGAGACATTCCCCCGTGTACAGACCCCTGGTGGACCTGGCGACAATGGAGGACAGGCACATTATCCTGGCCTACAGACTTGATAGGGCCACAATCCAAGAACTGTGTGCCCAATTGGAGCCAGACCTGATTACAGCTATCCGCCAGCCCACAGGTATTCCCCCTCTAGTGCAGATCCTGTCAGTGCTCCAATTTCAGGCAAGTGGTTCCTTCCAAGTGACAGTGGCCATGGCATCAGGGATGTCTCAGCCAATGTTCTCAAACGTGCTGACCGGAGTGTTGTCTGCCCTGCTGAAACACATGCGCAGCTACATCGTATTCCCCCAGGTGGAGGATTTGGCCACAGTAAAGGCTGACTTTTATGCCCTAGGACATATCCCCAACATCATTGGTGCCATTGATGGTACACATATTGCATTTGTCCCTCCCACCCCCGTAGAAATGAACATGTGTTCAGGAATACAAAAAGCATTTACTCTCTGAATGTGCAGATGGTGTGTTTGGCGGACGAGTACATATCACATGTCAATGCCAAGTATCCTGGCTCTGTGCATGATGCCTTTATCTTGAGGAATAGCAGCATTCCATATGTGATGTCTCAACCCTAGAGGCACCGGGTGCGGCTAATAGGTAAGCCCATTGTCCCCACCCAGTTGATGGAGGTATATGGGTGTGGGTTTGGCCCTAAGGGTGAGTGTGTGGCTAACAGGTATCCCTCAAAATTTACAGGTGACTCTGGTTACCCCAGCCTCTCATGGCTGCTGACCCCAGTGAGGAATGCCAGGACAAGGGCAGAGGAACGTTACAATGAGGCACATGAGTGAACAAGGAGGATAATTGAGAGAACCTTTGGCCTCCTGAAGGCCAGATTCCGATGCCTCCATCTGACAGGTCGATCCCTGTACTACTCACCCAAGAAGGTGTGCCAGATCATTGTTGCATGTTACATGTTGCACAACCTGGCCTTGAGACGCCAGGTGCCTTTTCTGCAGGAGGATAAGCCTGGAGATGGTCTTGTGGCAGCGGTAGAGCCTGTGGACAGTGATGAAGAGGAGGCAGAGGAAGAAGATATGGACAACAGAAGTACACTCATTCAACAGTACTTCCAGTGACATACAGGTAAGACACTGTAACTTCACCTTCCTTTGCAGTTTTGTGTTTGACATTGAACATGGCAGCCTGATTTCCCTATTTCTATGGCCACTTACTGTACCCTTTGGCATCTCTATTTTCAGATCTCTGTGCCCCCCTCTGGCTCCTGGGGTGTTTACTGCTGCCCACTACAGGTTATACCTATGTTAATATTACAGTAGATTAGAAATGCAGTGTTTACAGTTTGTGAAACTAATACATTTGTCATATAATCCACAGACTCCATACTTGAATTTGTTCAGAGGGTGTTTATTTAGGTGCTAATAAGTGGAGTGTGTATTGCAATGGGCTGGGTTACTGATGGAGGAAAGTCCAGGGTAGAGTCCAGTCTATTTGTATCACAGGTGCATTGTCCAAGGGGGCATAGGAAGGGGAGCAATGGCAGTTCAAGGTGGACAGGGTGACAGAGTGGGACAGAAGGGTGACAATCAGGAGAGTCTTATTTCCTGGGGGGGGTATTGGCAATGTTCTATGGCTTCTGCCTTGATCGCAGGGAACAGTTGCGGGGTGGTTCTCCTTCTGCAGGGGCTGGGGTGCTGGTGGCCTGTTGGTCCTGTTGTGGGGCCTCCTGTCCACTAGTGCCGGCGGAGGTGGAGGGCTGTTCATCAGTGTGGCTAATGTCAGGGGCCCTTTGGTGTGCCACTGCCTCCCTCATGGTGTTGGCCATGTCTGCCAGCACCCCTGCAATGGTGACCAGGGTGGTGTGGATGGTTCTTTCAGGTCCTCCCTGATCCCCAGGTACTGTCCCTCCTTCAGCTGCTGGGTCTCCTGCAACTTGTACAGTATCAGGCCCATGGCCTCTTGGGAATGGTGGTATGCTCTCAGGATCCCTGCAAGTGCCTCGTGGAGAGTGGGTTCCCTGGGCCTGTCCTCCCCCTGTCGCACGGCAGTCCTCCCAGCTTCCCTGTTGTCCTGTGCCTCTGTCCCCTGAACCGTGTGCTCACTGCCACTGACCCCAGGTCCCTGATAGTCCTGTGTTTGTGTGCTTGCCTGGGGTCCCTGTAGTGGTAGACACAATGCTGATTGACTTGTCCTGGAGACAGAAGTATGGGCCCGTTTGGTGGTTGCTGTGCTGGTGTTTCCTGAGGGGGGAGGCGCTGTGGTGGTTTGGGACTGTGGCAGGGTCACCGACTGTCCAGAGGTCCCTAATGGGCCAGGTTGGTCATCGTGATCCAGGCATGCAGAGCTGCTGTCATCACTGTGGGCCTCTTCTGTTGGGGGACTGGATGTGGCTTGAACCTCCTCTCCGGTGAGGTTGAGTGGGGGTCCCGTGGGGATGTAAATGCAGTGTTATTGTATCTACGTGTGCCATCTTGTGCATGGATATGTTTCCCTCTCTGGTTGTTATTAGCAAGGCAGCTTTGGCTTGTGTGAGTTGTGTTTGGTTGTCACTAGAGTGCATGCTGTGGTGATGGATGTCCATGCAGGTCTGTGATGGGGGTCCATGCATTGGTGTTGCATGCAGGGCTGAGAATGGGTGGGTTGTGATGGTGGGGTATATGTGAGGTTGTGGAGTGATGGGGGTGAGGGTTGGCATACAGGTAGTTGGGGAAGTAGTAAAGATTTGACTTACCAGAGTCCAGTCCTCCTGCTACTCCTACTAGGCCCTCAGGATGCATGATCGCCAAGACTTGCTCCTCCTATGTTGTTAGTTGTGTGGGAGGAGGTGGGGGTCCACCGCCAGTCCTCTGTACAGCTACCTGGTGTCTTGCAACCAAGGAACGCACCTCCCCCCCGTAGGTCGTTCCACCTCTTCCTGATGTCATCCCTTCATCTTGGGTGCTGTTCCACGGCGTTGACCCTGTCCATGACTCTCCACCATAGCTCCATCTTCCTAGCAATGGATGTCTGCTGCACCTGTGATCCGAATAGCTGTGGCTCTACCCAGATGATTTCCTCCACCATGACCCTGAGCTCCTCTTCTGAGAACCTTGGGTGTCCTTGTGGTGCCATGGGTGTAGTGTGAGTGGCATGTGTGAGGGTGTGTGGGGTCATGTGTTGGGGTGTGTGCTGTGAGGTGTGTGGATGGTTTATGGGTGATGGTGTTATGTGGCTCAGGTTCAGTGGGTGCTCCTGGCTTGTCTCTCTCTCAGTTGGCAATGTTTTTTTTGTTGTAAGGGGTTGTGGGTATTGTGGGTGTGTGTTTTACATTGGATTGTGTGTGTGGGTGTGGTGTGTGTATGTGTGTCAGGTGTGTGTAGTTTGAATTGTTTTGTTAGTGTGTTGTATATTGAGTGCGGCGGTGTGTACCGCCAATGGTTTACCGCGGTTGAATGACCGCTGTGGTGATTTGTGGGTCATGATGCTGTGGGCGTATTTCTGTTGGCATAACGATGTAGGTTTTGGTACCGCCGGTTTATCACTGACCTTTGGGCTGGCTGACTTGTGTGGGTGTCTGTATAGTGGCGGATTTCTCTGTGTGGGTCATAATACCCGTTGCGGTATATCATCGCGGTCACGGTATTTGGTGGCTGTCAGCACGGCGGTAAGTGCCATTTACCACCAATGTTGTAATGAGGGCCTATATTTCTTGTATTAGCATCACTAGGCCTGAAGACTTCGTATTTGCAGTCATGTAAAACTGATGAATCATTTCTTTTCTCCTTAAGAGTCCCATTGTTCGAAGTGCAAAACTTGTTTCCCAAAGACCTAGATTATTGAACATTTAGACCTGTAGACTGAAAGATTAAGCAGTGGATACAGTTAACTTGCCCTTTCTCATGAAAACTGTTGAAATCGTCTTACAGCATGAGAAGAATGTGGATTGAAACAAGTGATGTTCAAAATTGTTAACTATTGGATTCACACAGAAAGAAAAGATGGCTTTGTACCAAAAATTAGAATTTTCTGTGACGTTGCTAAATTGATTTGTGCTCAAAGTCTAATTGGACATTGTCCATTTTGTGTGATATGGACTCATCAAACTGACCAATCAAACTGTTTAGAGTATTTTTAATTAGGGATGGACTTCGTAAGTTTCAATCAGTCCCCTTCAGAATCTTGTTCTGTTTCCTGCACCCTGATTGATTCCTAAGGTGCAGCCCATGTTCTGCACTTTCCTCTGATGGTGCTTCTAACAGACTTTTCTGAAGATCTACATGCTTTGCTGATTAAACTGAATTGAATGCTGACCCTAAGAGAGGTATATTCTAATGCAAATGGTATTTTCTCCTAATCTGTGTTTCTTTAGTAGAAGTTAGCATGCTGACACCTACCTATTTTATTTTTCTTAGTTAGTTTAACTTAGGCGGAGATAGATGATTTTCCAAATTATTTTTGTCTCCCTTTTTAACTTTTGCCCACATGTGTTAGTCTATTCCCACACATGCTTGTCCTAATTTGGCTAGACGTAGGGGCAACCTATGTCCAAATCCTGATTTCTAAATCTTTGTAATTTGATTTAACTAATGCATTCACAGTTGATTTAAAAAATGTTTCTGTGATAAAAATGGGGTCATTAATGATATACATTCTTCTTCTTGAATGTTTAATGGTGTTGATGTTGAGTAGATTAAACTTGTTTTGTAGATTTAGCCAGCCCTTGGTTTATATTTACCTCAATCATTTGATTCTGTGCCTTATTTACATGACTTTGGCTTTGTGGTTATAAAAATAAAGCTTTGAAACTTTTATTGATTCGAGTTTTCTTCCGTGGCCACATAGTGTCACGTACTGCGCTGGACTTCTCACCTTTGGATTTCGCATTGGCGAATACACCAAGTTTTCTACAGGTCCTGGATACTCCCAGATAAGGGCAACCCCTTCTAGTAGCCATGGTGCCGCTTGACAGGCTATGCCAAAGCAGACCGTACCCTCCAGAAGGAGTCCCAGAGGGAAAAAAAACCAACACTGGGGAAAAAACCTCTAACAGGAACTCCTGAAGGAAAACAAGAAAAAAACAGGACTTGACAACAGGAAACAAAAATAGGCAATATCCAGGGTAAAGGGCAGGAAAAAAGGAACAGGTAAAAATATCCCAAGGCAAAAGCAGGAACAAAGAACAGGCAAAAATCTCCCAAGGCAAAAGCAGTAACAAAGAACAGGCAAAAATCTCCCAAGGCAAAAAAGCAGGAACAAAGAACAGGAGCGAACAGCACAACCCGAAGGAAGTGTTTGCAACGCAAGGAGGAACAAGACTTACTGGCTTATATACTGAGAAAAGGGAAGTGACATCACAGGAAAGGGAAGTAACACCATCTTGGATTGGGAAAAGCCCATAGACCAGTATAGGAAAAAGGAAGTAGTATAAAAGAAAAACAGAGCATGCTGGGACAAAAACACGAAGAAGACAAGATGGACACAACATGGATAGAGACAGGCAAAAGGACCAACAAAAAACCCACCACCAACAACAAAAGAAGACAAAAGGCTACAAGTAAGTGTAGCGCAACCGGAAGCGAAATATATGCTTCCCAGAAAGCATAGTCAAAAAACGCGGGGAACGGTGCTCCAAATATCGGTAGCGCGTTCCACCCGCGAGGACAGAAAGAGACGGCGCGTCAGAGCGCGGCGTTACACATAGGTCATGGTGTTTAAAGTTGTTGTTTGAGTTAACCACACTCTTCACTGGGTCCAAAGATCCCATTGACCGTTGGGAAGCATGTTCGAATCCTTTAAAGGGTGAGGAAAATGCATTAACAGGTAAACTATAAGCATATGTTGAATTACAAATTTATTTGAAAATTCATTTTATTTTATCTCATTGATTTTGCCATTGTGGTAATAGATTTTGGTATCTTGATGTTTAAAAACGTGCATTTACATCATTATTATAAAAACTGCCTACACTTGAACCCTGAGCGCAACATTGAAATCAAAGTAATTTATGCAGTTGAATGTATACTTTACGGACTTAGGGGGTAAAATATATCGAAGATTAATGTATTTTGTTTGAACTATACCTGGTGTATTAGGCATGTTGTGATTTTATTTATGGCATCTTTAAAATATTCTTTTTGTTTAAAACAATTCACTGGTTTAAAATATCTTATTGATTAACCTTTTAAGCCACAGTCTAAGATGGCGACAATCAACTATGTTTTTTTGACGGCTTGTGTTAGTTCTTTGTTGTTTTACCTTCTTGAACACACTGAGCATTGTATTTATGTACCTTGGTGAAAACACTGAGCATGTATTTGTGTAACTTGGTATCGCACTGCCCCATGAGTGAGCAAGGACTGGTGGCCAAAATGCATAGCAGGGGCTAGAGGAATTTTAAATTAAAACACCCAGAATTCTCACTTTAAGTGCATGTGACCTTTCTTTGAAGTCTTGAGTCATACATATATATATATATATATATATTTTTTTTTTCACTACATAAATATACAAAGTTGAAAACGGGTGGAGCACGACAACCTTAGGAAACAGAAGTTTATTGAAACAGTAAATCATGATGCTGACGTGTTTGAGCCTAGGAAAGCCTGGAGATATATCTATATCTATATATATCTATATATATATATATGTAGAGATATATATAGATATAGATATATGTTAGACGTGACAGCCTTAGGGTAGTCATCCTTAACTTGTTGCCTGCCTCCCTCCACTTTTTGGACACTATTTTTGCTGGTTTTTAGACTCTGTGCATTTACCACTGCTAACCAGTGCCAAAATGCATATGCTCTCTCCCTTTAAACATGGTAACATTGGATCATACCCAATTGGACTATTTAATTTACTTATAAGCCCCTAGTACTGTATGTGCCCAGGGCCTGTAGATTAAATGCTACTAGTGGGCGTGCAGCACTGGTTGTGCCACCCACTTAAGTAGCCCCTTACCCTTGTCTCAGGCCTGCCATTGCAAGGCCTGAGTGTGCAGTTTCACTGCCAATCTCACTTGGCATTTATAAGTACTTGCCAAGCCTAAAACTCCCCTTTTTCTACATATAAGATACATATAAGGTATGCCCTAGGTTACCCATAGGGCAGGGTGCTGTGTAGGCAAAAGGCAGGACATGTACCTATGTAGATTACATGTCCTGGTAGTGTAAAACTCCCAAATTCGTTTTTACACTGCTGTGAGGCCTGCTCCCTTCATAGGCTAACATTCGGGCTGTCCTCATATATTGTTTGAGTGGTAGCTGGTGATCTGAAAGGAGTAGGAAGGTCATATTTAGTATGGCCAGAATGGTGATATAAAAACTTGCTGACTGGTGAATTTGGATTTAATATTACTATTTTAGAAATGTCACTTGTAGAAAGTGAGCATTTCTCTGCACTTAAATCTTTCTGTGCCTTACAATCCACATCTGGTTGGGTTTAGTTGACAGCTCCTTGTGCATTCACTCAGACACACCCCAAACACAGGATACTCAGCCTCACTTGCATACATCTGCATTTTGAATGGGTCTTCCTGGGCTGGGAGGGCCTGCTTTCACACAAAGGACTGCCACACCCCCTACTTGGACCCTGGCAGACAGGATTGAACTGAAAGGGGACCTGGTGCACTTCTAAGCCACTCTTTGAAGTCTCCCCCACTTCAAAGGCACATTTGGGTATATAAACAGGGCCTCTGCCCCTTCCAACTCAGACACTTCCGGGAGAAGAAACTTGTAACCAGAACCTGCATCCTGCCAAGAAGAACTGCCTGGCTGCCCAAAGGACTCACCTGACTGCTTTCTGTGAAGGACTGCTGCCTTGCTGTTGCCCTGCTGCCTTGCTGCTTCCTGGCTGTGGTGAAAAAGTGCTCTCCAAGGGCTTGGATGGAGCTTGCCTCCTGTTCCATGACGTCTCAGGACCAAAAAGACTTCTCTCTTGCAACTGGACTCCTTGCTAAAAACGATGCACAGCTTGCCCTGCTGTGAGAAATTCACTGCACGCCGTACCGGAACGACGCAGCCCGACTTCGCAAGGAGAAGATCGACGTGGCGCCTGCGTTGTGACCGGAACTTTGACACACGGCCCACCGGATCGACGCACAGCCGACTTGGGACGACGCGGCCCGACTTCCAGAGGGGAAATCGAGGCAGCGCCTGCTGTGCAGAAGAAATTTCAACGCAATGCCCACCGGAACAACGCATCGCTTGTGACTCCGCTCCACAAGCCCAGGATTCCACGCACAGACCACGGGGCATCTGAAAACCCGCAACCCGAAGAGGATCCACGACTGAGTGCCGGAAATCGATGCACAGCTATCCCTGCGTTGAAACTAAACGATGCATCAACATGTGCGGCCCGAGAAACCGATGCACACCCTCTTTGCTTCCACGCTTGTCCTCCTCTGCGGCCCATTGCGGAGATTTTTCACGAGAACTAGGTACTTTGTGCTAAAAAAGACTTTGGTGGTCATTATGACCCTGGCGGTATTACAACCGCAGGGCCAAAACGACGGGAGCACCGCCAACAGGCTGGCGGTGCCTCCCGGCGTATTTTGACCACGGTGGTAGCGCCGCGGTCGCACCGCCGGGGCTGGCGGTTTCCCGCCGTTTTAGCCCCGGCGGTGATAATCCTGTCTCCTGTCTCTTAGTTAGAGGCTTGCCCCTTTTTTGGTCCTTTTGAAGAACGAGCATCTTTGTTTGATCCTGCCTTCGTATCTCTACAGTCCTGTGCTGAACAAGAATAGTGCTCATCAGAGGATCGATATCCCTCTGTAACTCTTATTTCACTCCTATCTCTTGGGTAAACTCGCCCTGTTCTTCATCTTTACAATACAATTGTGGCTTCTTTTTAAATCGATGCCAGAACTTTGTACTCTCCACTCTGGAATGCTGTGTTTCTGGCTTCATTTCATTGGAAGATTTTTGATTCTGGTTTCAGCTTTTAACTGGGATCTCTCTGGTCTCAACCCTAAAGTATCTTTTTCAATTGATGCATAGATGTGAGATATTATTATGGCTACTCCACTTCTATCTAGTCTTGTGGACTAGCAGCATATGTTTTGTGGTAAGCCAATAGTGCTGCTTCGCTTTTAAAATGCTTCTTTGTCTACGATACTTATCCCTAAATCTATTGCAGTTGAAGCTCAATTATCCTGCTCTATTTGTTTTAATACTCATGGCAAATCTGCAATTGAAGGCATGCCATGTGTAGTAATTTATAGGGTAGCCAACACATTTCTCCGTGATTTCCACTGTTGTACATTCCTTACCATACCTCTTGCTAAATACAGATTTAAACACTTTGGTGCAGGTGTCGGCCAGTTGCTGACATCTGCACCCTCTGCATCTGTCAGACATTGGTAGACACTGAGGAGGGCTTACAAGAATCTTCCAGTGCTTGTACTAGGTGATTCCTTTATTTAACAAAGGGCAGAGGAGATGCAGATTTGCTTCCATGTTAGCCCCACCTCCACAACCAACTGTGACATAAGCATGCCGTGACAAAGCAAACCTGGTGAGACCCATGCAAGCCACCCAACCCTGGATTCCCTTAGGTGTATAATTTTAAAAAATGTGCAGGTTTGCCAGGTTTCTCTAGGTGCTGACTGACCTTGACTGACCTTGGACCCAAAATCTAAAGCTAGCTAAAGCAAAGAAGAGGTCAGTTTTCAATGGAACAATTTCATGTGCCTGTGTTGTGTTTTGGGCCATTCCCTGTCATAGGTGTTGGAGCATAAATTTTAGTAATGCTTTTAGTTCACCATAAGTCTCCATTTGTTATCATTCATATTCACTCTTAAAAGCCTAACATAACAAAGCTGCATTGACACACATTTTAAAAGTTCACATGTTTATATTTAATGGTCAACATTGTGCCTACCAGAACTGACAAAATGCTAACATGATTTAAAGTAATGCTGAAATATTTTAATCATTAGAATCAATTATTATCAATTGAAACAAATATGATTTATGATGTTTAATTATTTATTAGTAGAGAGTTATGTCTGTGCAGAAAAATAAATGCAAATTTATGTCATATTTAAAATGATGCCTTAAGAAAGATTGCAATTATTAAATTGAATGTTTTTTCATATTTTGATGGTATATTATTAATTCTGAATTCATAAATTGTCCACACATGCTTTTCCTGATTTGGTTAGTAGTAGGGAGAACCTATATCCCAATCCTAGAATTCTGAATTTGTGCATCTGAGTTGACTAGTGACTTTAAATACTGAAGTGAAACATGCTTCTGTCTCTCAACTGATTGCTTTATTACTATGCATTATTCTCCTTGAACGTTTAATGGTAGTGCTGTTGAGTAGATTAAATGTATTTTGTAGATTTGGTCAGCCTATGGTGTTCATTTATCTTTACAACTTGATTTATGTGACTGGCTTTGTGGTTATAAATAAAGCTTTGAAACTTTTATTTTGATTGGAGTATTCTTCCATGGCGAAATGGGTCATGGTGTTTAAATTTGTTGTTTGGGTTTAAATTGATTGTGCATGATTACCACACTCTTCACTGGGTCAAAAGATCCCATCAACCTCAGGAAAGGAAACAGATGTTTTTCGAATCGAGCAAAGGATGAGGAAAATGATTTGACATAGGCACCTGGCCTACCCACACAAGTGAGGAACCATTTTTCTCAGGAAACTTGGTGGGATTCTAAGAAGTTTAGTGAGTCATTAACAGGTTCAAGAATTTTCCATCACAGAATTGTGATGAAAATGTTTTTTTAGTCACAGTTTGAGGTTTGCAATGGCTTCTTGGTAAGAAACCTTGGGAAAGTCATGCAAGTCACCCTACCCATGATTTCTCTAGGTGCCTAGTTTTCAAAAAAGTGCAGGTTTGCTAGGTTTCCCTATGTGTGGGCCACACTAGGGCCCACAATCCACAGCTACTGACATTACAAAAAAAGGTCATTTTTCAGCTGAAAAATGTGATGTGTCCATGATGCGGTTTGGACTGTTTCCTGTTCCAAGCACTGGGTCTATTCACACAAGTCAAGTACCATTTTTATTGGGAGACTTGGGAGAGTGCTAGGTGGAAGGAAGTGTGTGGCTCCCTGAAGATTCCAGAACTGGCCATCACAGAAATGTGAGAAAAATTTGTTTTTAGTCAAAGTTTAAGTTTTGTAAGGGCTTCTGGGTAAAACAGTCTGGTGGAGTCCAAGAAAGTAACTCAACCCTGGATTACTCTGGGTGTCCCATTTTAAAACTGTACAGGTTTTCTTATGTGCCATATGTGCAAGATGAGCTAAGGCCGAAAATTCACAGCTACAGACATTGCAAAAAAATGTGATGTGTCTGTGTTGTGTTTTGTCCCCTTTCCGGTTGTGGGCACTAGGCCTAACCACATAAGTGATGTACCATTTTTATTGGGAGATTTCCATCACAGAAATATGAGGAAAATGTGTGTTTAGCAAAGTTTGAGGTTTGCAAAAGATGCTGGGTATAAAGGTCATGTAGAAGCAAAGTAAGTCACACTACCCTGGATTCCCCTAGACTCCTAGCTTCCAAAAATGGACAGGTCTGCTAGGTTTCCCTCAGTGCTGGCTGAAATAGGGCCCAACATCCACAGCTACCCCCTTAAAACAATTGGTCAGTTTTCGATGGAAAATGTGATGCATCCATGTTGCATTTTGGCCTGTTTTTGGTCACAGGCACTATCCCTACTTGCACAAGTGAGGTGAGATTTCTATCAGAAAACCTGTGGGAACATATAATTGTAGAACATTTGTTATTACCAATTGGATTTTGCCACATTTGTGCCTTCTAAATCTGAGCAGGTGTGTAAGAAGAAGACAATTTGAAAAATGCCCTCTGAATCAGATACCAGTATATGTACTAAATAATTCATAGATGTACACATAACCACTGCTTCTAAACTACATTCCATGTGCCCACTTCAGAAATACATATGTTTCTTGATGCCCATTTTTCATTCTATGTATTTCACCCACACATAAATGTATAGTAAACTGTTATACTCATTGGATGATGCTATCAGTGATGTCATCAAAGATGTCATTTGAGATTTCATCATTGATGTCATGAATAATGTAATATTTGAGGTCATAAGCAGTGCATGGCAGAGGCCCAAATTTTAGTTAGATAGTCAGATAACTATAAATGGTGAATTTAAATTTTTGAGTTTAAAATGCTATAGTTTAACTGACATTTTTGTTTAACTATAATGTCACCTTAACCTTTGTTTTGTTCAGGGAACTTCAAAGTGTTTTTTATTTACACACGATTTTACGATAATTTCTTGTTTTTTTTAGTGTAAAGTATGATGTTACTATCATACTTAACTGTAAAAACACTGTAAACTTTGTTTCTTTCACTGAATTTGTAGGCCTTTTATTACGAAAATATTATCACAATATCTAACTGTATCTACTCAGGATTTGACTACGTAAGGAAGCTTTAGTATGTTGAGGAACTGGACTCTAACCAAAGACTGTTGCTGAGGGCAAAGTCTTTGCGCAGTAGGACTTAGCAAGTGACTGGTCTCTCCGCAAAGACCACTGAACAGGGCGAAGACTTTGTGTTGTATGGTTTGGCAATGAAGTGGCCTCTGTGTAAACACGGCTACACTGGGAGATGTCTCTGCATGCTAGCACTTGGTGAGGAACTAGGCACTCTGTGAAGAATAATGTACATGGCAAAATTTGTGTGACAGGCTGCCTGTCCATGATGACCTCTGTGCAAGGTGAAGACTGTGCACAGTACTGTTTGACGAGGGACTGGCTTCTACATTAAGACTACTGTACATTGCAAAGTCTTTGCTTCCTAGGGACTGGTGAGGGACTTCCCTCTGGCTTCTTTACGTGGTGAGCTCTTTGGATAGTAGAGTTTGGTGAGGGGGTGGTCTCCCTGAAATGACCTTGGATGAAGTCTTTGCTTAGTCGAATTTGGCGAGGGAGTGGCCTTTGTTATCATGGCACCACTTTAAATAATGCAGGGCTACTGGCTTTGTCAATGGATCACAACATCAAAATATAAAAGACAAGCCTTTTGGTTTTGTAACAGGATAACCACATCAATATACAAGGACAGTCCATTGGGTTTGTCTAAAGGTTCCCACATCTTTATACAAAGGCAAGCCTATAGACTTTGTTAAACACTCACCACAATGATATATGAAGACATGCCTATTGGTTTTGTCAATAAAAATAAACACTGTCAAATTCTTTCTTTTACCCTCCTTGGACCACCATTACATGCAGATGTAAGGCCAACCAGCCCTGCAACCCTCTGCTAAAGAGCGAATGCACCAGCTCTGAGAATGCTTTGAAACATCAACAACTTTTCCATGGGGATATGTTAAATATAACCCAAGAAACATAATGTTACTTTTAAAAATGGTTTCTCTGAGGGTGCTGCACTCCCTGCAGCCCCTGTTATACTTTTAAAACGTTTTGTTGATGCCCTTGGCCAGATTGGGGCACCACAAATCACAAAAACATATGATTCTAAGCCCTTGATGAGCAATATGGAGAACTCCTTCCTGGGAGTAGTGAATAATAAATGGGAGGTTCAGGCTGCTTATTTATTATTCATTGTTTTGGGGGTGTCCTGGTCACACCCAGGATACTCCCTCCTCGAATTTTCATTGACTGGTGTGCCACAGGTTCCCTGTGGCCTCACTTGCTCCTCACAACCAGTCCTTGTCACGTGGGGCAGCATGGGAGGTCGCTTTCTGGCTTCACTCCTGCTGGGTGGAAGTGCCTTTTGTTTTGGCTTGGGAGCCAAATTCTACTCCCATGCTTTCCCTACCTGTGTTGAGGGTGGAAAGGGAGCTCTTTGACCAGTGCAACCCACCTGCCCCACATACAGGCAAGTGGGATGCACAATGCACCAACATTACTTTTTGTGTGTCAAGGGGATGGGGTCCATGGTACACAACATTTCAATAGCCCTGGGGGATGAGGTCTCCATGCCATAACTTCACATAGGGAGATGGGCCGCCCATCCCCCTTCCCAAAATACAAAAGAAAGGTGTCAAACCATGGGCCCTAGGCCACCCAGGGATATTTTAGCAACGGATAACAGCCTCCATTTTTGTAACCACACTGCCATGAGAATTTTGTTTTAAATATATTTTAAAACCAAGAGGAGCTAACTCTTTGCCCACAAGGGCTAAGGGAGTAGGTTATCCCCAACCTGTCCCCTTATGTTATTTTTTTCTTTTTATATATTTTCAGAAAAGGGGCCCATGTTCCCGATCTTTGTAATGGCTGTGGAAATATTTATTTTCATGTTGCAGCCAGCCAATCAGAGTGCTGGCTATAAAAAGCCCCCTGGCCCTATCAGAAAGCTTACCTTTTTGATTACCAGCCTACAAATAATAGATATAAATAAATTATGGACTTTAATTTCTCAAAAACTATTGGACAGAATTAGAAGCTTTCTGGGTAAACAGATTTTTTTATATATATATATATATATATATATATATATATATATACATTTCAATCACCATCCTACTGGCGGTCGCCAGTAGGTAGTTATAGTTAGGACCTAGGTTCTCTTTTTCTAGGGTTCCCCTCACCCTCCAGGAGCCACACTCGGGTTAGATGGGGTTGTTCACAGGCACAGTGCCCTCCCCAGGGCTCCTGCCATCCTCCTCAGCACTGCCTGGACCATGCTTCCCACCTCTGCTCAGCAGGAGGAGGCTCCCATGAACCGGCTCACCTGTACACTCGCTGCCTTACCACAGGTACATGTGTGTCTCTGCCAGCTGCTGAGCGGGAACGAGAGGTGGAAGGGTGGAGGGATGAGCAAAGCAATCAAGCCATGCGCTCAAACTGGAAAGAGACTCAGCTGAAGAAGAAGCGAGCGGCTAGGAGAGGAAAAAAGGAGGGGGAGACGCACACAGATAAAGGCATCAAATTGGGGGAGAGGAGGAAGATTTACAAGGTGATAGTAAAGCAATGACAAAGAACGAGAAGAGAAGAGATAGTGGACGGACATATGAGAGGGCGTGTAAGTAGATGATGAAAAGGTGAAAGGAGGAGAAAGAAAAGGGGCAGAGGGTGAAGATGAGCTTATAGTGGAGAAGTAAGGAGGAAGCAGGAGGAAGATGAGGAGAATTATTTAATAAAAAGAAAGGGGAAGAAGATACAATTAAAATATAATGAGGATTGAAAAAGAAAATAACTACACAATGGAGACTATAAGAAAGACACAGAGAGATAAATCTAGTCTAGTCTCCAGGACTTTTAAAGAGCATAGCTAGATCAGGTGCACGGCTGGATTGTGCATTACTCAGGAACATTTTTAACAGTTCTCTGAAAACCAGCTCAGGTTCAGTCTTCCTAATTTGCAATGGAAGGGCATTCCAGAGCTTAGGAACAATAAAGGCAAAGAAGGGACCTCCAGCTCTCGCATTATTGATCCTTGGGACTGTTAATAATTGCAGGTTTGATTACCGCAAACGGATCATCTTGACAGAGGATGTTGTGTTAATAGTCCATGTATGAGTGTAGATCCTTTGATGTTGCTGGTGAGCTGGACCATTAGGAGCTTACCTTCCATTTGTGCAGCGGGTGCAATGGCACGGGCCAGAGACCTTGGGGGGTCAGGAACCCTGATTGTTACTAGATTTTATAATTCATACAGCAGTCAGTGGCCCATTTCCTTCCTTGCACTAGGACCCATGACACACTGGCTACACTACAGACCACAGCCAGAGTTCTTATTGATATTATCCAAGGAAGTTCATGCTTTCCTTATTGGTACTCCTCTGACACCACACAAGCAGGCTGTTCGCCCTGCCTTGTGGGTAAAGAAGGAGGCCGGTTCCTTGGCTGCAGATTGTTGCAGATTGTGGGCGCCTGTACTAATTTTTTTAGACTGTGGGTTATTTTGCATCATCAGATTTACACACAGAGCAAGAGAGAGAGAAAGCAGGAAAGAGTAAGAAATAGGGAAGAGCAGAAAGATGAATAAACCCTGCCAAAGAGCTAAAGCTGTGATGAAAACGAATCTGCAAAAGTGAGCTGAAGAGACAGGAAGTGAAGGGTAAGCAGTGCTTAATTTGTAAATAAAAACGTGCCGGTGCCCAAAGCCCTCCTCTGAAACACACGGCTGATGCAATTAAATGAATGTATGAACACAGAATACAGAGCCAGAGTAACCCTAAAGCCATCTCGAGCCTCTTTAATCCTTTTAAAGCCACTCCCTGCCCCTTCAGCTCACTCTTGCACCTTTTTGCTTTCTATCTTTGGAACTTTTTCATTTTTCTCTTCCTCCGTCTTTCCCATATGTGTCTTTTGCTCGCAGTAAATTTTTGAGGCAGAAAATAAGTGCCGGCCCTCAAAAATAAGTTCCAGTGCTCCGAAACAACAAGCACAAATTAAGCCCTGGAGTAGTGACGAAAGAGACATGAGGTGTAAATAAATCAGGCTAGGTATTCAACAACATACATGTTGGTGACAGGGTTTTATGAAAAGTTTGGGCCCTCCGTTTTGTTTTTTTGTTTTTACAAATTAACACACCCTGCTCTGAGGTCACTGGGGATTAGAAACTTTAAAAATGTGGCTCCCTTGGATATCTGGTTGCTTCCTAGAACTAGGGACAAAGTAGGTAACTTCATGCAGGAGATTCTGGACATGCATCCGGGGCTACACTGGCCATTCTGCCACTCTGACATTTCCCATGTAGCAATGAGAGCGCCAAACCCAGTTTAACTCTAGAATACCATTATCAGAGATCCTGCAACATTCCAGGCTAAGTAAAATTATGGCTCACAGATCTAGAATTCACAGAAGGTTTGACTCTGGAATGGGTTCACGTCTCCAGTCAAAGTGTTGGATTATTCAAATTCAAATATTCTCGTTGTCATGTTTTAGAGTACATATTCAGACTTTCCCACATGAACTGGATGGAGACATGATGGTGGTCCATCCAACAAATGTTGGATATTACCTAAAGTCAACAATGAAGAAGTGTAGATTAAGGTTGTCAATAGAGGATCACGCTCCCCAAGCAAGGAAGTAAATGAACGCATGCAAAAGGACATATTTAGTCTACATGGATCAATAACAGAAGAAAATAAATTTGCATGGCACCCGCCCTTTGCACCCCTATTTCTAATATGCATGCGTTTTTCACGACTCTGTTAGCCCCGAGCTTACCATAGACACAGAACAAAAAGATGAACAAGGGCAGTAGAAAATATCCTAACATTGTTGCCGGAATATGAAATCTGTTAACATAGCTGCTGAAGAACAGCCAATTAGCACGCAGTGCAAACAAAAAATGGCAAAGCCAATAGGTCTCAGCTGCAAAAGGCAGAGCCATTCACATGCAAATGCATAAATCTGGAGTGCTGAGACAAAAAAAAGTGTAATCGCTAGGGAGGAATGAAAGGATACAACTCCTCCATCCGGCATACTGTGAGACCGAAATGCTCCCAGGTGTGACAACTCCATGACGTAGAAGGAAAGCCATTGAATGAAATGCAGACACCAGAGATGGACAACTAAACCATCCAATCGTGAGGAAGGGGTTGACTCAAAGCCTATTCTATGTATATGATATGTATTTGAAACAATAAATTTGTTTTCAGCTGACAACTAAATTCGAGAAAAATAAGCTCTGACAAACTGACAGGGAGAAAGAATGCCTCCCTGAAATGATGCAGAAGACCATAACATGGCTAGATGAAAATACAGGGAGTCCGTATCTGCATGCTAAGGCTTTTTGCATCGTTAAACAAGGCTGGTTGATCTTGCACATCCTATTGTAACTCCCACTAATATTACTATACGTTTATCGCTGTATAATCCTCTTGATAAACTGTTTTTAGTTTTTTAAACACAAAGATTTGGTTAGATTAATGCAAATAAAACATCAATTGAATTGAAAATTTAACTGGACTTAGGTTGCTTGGTGCAAAGGGTTTGTGCATTTGACTAAGTAGCAGTACATGCCACCAACCAAGCGACCCTCATACTGCCAGCTAGGCAAGGGTTCTCACTCAAGAAAGCGGGCACCACTAGTCGGTATAACTGTAGGGGCTTTAGTGGCAGAGGTCAGCCAGGTGTTGGATGTTAATAGAGCGTAACTAGAAGACAGGGATTCGGCAAACAGAGAATCAAGCAGAAGGAAAAGAAACGAAATGGAAAGTGCTTTCTAAGGTACTCACAGCAAGGACTTTCAATATTACAACTTGATACCATTGAAGACCTCGTGATAGAAGTAACCATTATTTCATACCCTTAACTCTATTCACAGCCGCACACGAAGACACAAGGCGAGGACAGACAGGGCTCTTTGTTGAAAATTGTGATAGAGAGTTGGGCCTCTAAAGCAAGCTTGGTTTTCCGAGCTAGCTTGTGCGAGCAATGAATGGGGTGTGATATGAAGTTTGAGACACTATAACTATAATAATGTTGGAATGTCAGCTCGGGGTTATTAATTTAAAAAGGCATACACATTTATTAACACCTGAAAATTGTCACACGCTACAAATTAGAACAAGGAACACAAACCAGAAATCTCCCAACACAAGACAGTGGGGGGTCATTACAACCCTGGCGGACGGTGTTAAAGTGGCGGTAAGACCGGCAACAGGCTGGCGGTCTTTTTTTTAGTATTATGACCATGGCGGTTACCGCCATGGTCATCCGCCGCTTCCCTGTTCCGCCCGCAGGGCTGGAGACCTGGGTCTCCAGCCCGGTGGCCGTGACAATACCGCCGCTGGTATTGTGACCCGGCTTACCGCCGTGGATTTCCAGTGGTAGGAACCGCCATGAAATCCATGGCGGTAAGCACTATCAGTGCCAGGGAATTCCTTCCCTAGCACTGATAGGGGTCTCCCCCACCCCCGATCCCCACCCCGACTCCCTCCCCTACACTCCCCACCACCCCTGCCACCCCCCAAAGGTGGCAGTGCCCCCCTTCCCACCCCGACCCCGACATTACCTTACACATACACACCCGACACGCACGCAGGCACCACCAACACACATACACGCACACACACCGACATACATGCCAACATCCACACACACAGTCAGACACCCACATTCACGTACACATTTCCGAAACACGCAACACCCCCGCAAGCATACACGCACTCACACACCCCCCTACATACATAGACGCACACCCCCATGCACCCACACAACACACAACACCTCCCCATCCCCCTCCCCTAACGGATGATCGACTTACCTGTTCCGTCGATCCTCTGGGAGGGGACGGGAGCCATGGGGGCGGCTCCGCCAACACCACATCGCCAACAGAACACCGCCACGCAGAATCACAGGATGTGATTAGCTCGGCGGTGTTCTGTTGGCGTGGCGGTGGAGGTGGAGCAACCTCCACTTCCCCGCCGCCTGCAAGTATGGCTGTTGGCGGCTCTCCGTCGGAAAAACGACGGAGAGCAGCCAACGGTCATGATACGCCGAGCGGCAAACCGTCACTACTGCCAGTCTTCCGCATGGCGGTCCCTCAGCGGTCTTCTTAAAAGACCGCCGAGGTTGTAATGACCACCAATATCTGATAGAAATCACCAGACCTACAGTTTCCAGCTATTGTTTGTTCATCATCACTGTGCTGTTTCACAAACCTCTGTTCATAAAATATACAGATCGGAGGACTTAAAAAAATTAGTCAATGCTGTTTGGTGTAGTTTCAGAATCATATACAGTTGAAGAGCTGATCAGTGTAGGGATATTGTTTAAAATCGTCTCTGTGTAGGTGCCCCTGGGGATGCATGCCAGGATGTCATGTGCAAGATTATCACCCTGCTAGAACATCATAGCCGCAAAATCGACCAGCTTAATAGCATGAGGATGTGAATGTATATGTAGGTGTTGATAATTGCAACACAGCATCTTGAATATAACAAATATTAAAAATCCTTAGTAATTCACTAAAAAAAACACAAAGGTTACAGGCACATTGTAGCTAGGAAAAATAATTAAAAAACCTTTAAATTTTTGTAAAAAAAACGCAAAGCTTTCAGGGACATTATAGTTACGCTCAGATTTACACACACAAAACCATAGAAATTCAGCAATTATAATCACCTGAGCAGACTATGCCCCCGCAATGAACTGCTTGTGAACTCACATATTACATCATTCATGACATGGTCAGTGACATCACTTACACTTAGCAAACAGATATCATGATTATTGTCAGCCACAAATGACCCTACATATCATATTGCCTAAATGTATATGCTTCCCCAGACGTAAGGTGGTCGAGGATATTCTTGATACAAAGAGAGGCTCACATTACAGAACTGCATCAGTGTTTGATTGTGCAGCTTTTGGGTAACATAACACCCATTTGGGAATAATAGTCACTCCTTACAAATATGAACTATGAGTTTGCGACTACCTTGTTATTGTTATGATTGTTTTAGTCTGATTAAGCTATATAGGAGGATATGTAAATTATATGGAATGAAATTGTGCTGGCCTTTACGCTTAACCACGAGGTTTCTGTCCACTTGGGCATAATGGTGACACTCGAACCAGAATGCACAACTATTTGTTATAGGACTGTAGAATACCATTGCGGATATCTGAACATGTCCGTAATAATGTATCCAACATGGCATATGTTTATTGCTAGAGTAACTAATTACTTTTTCGCTGGTCTAGGATGGCCAGCATATGACATTTTGTTTGTATTCACTCTGTAAGTTCATCATTTGGTTTCACAACAAACACCACATGGTTCATGGTGTGTTTTAAAACATAGAGTTACAAACAGCTTGTCACCCATGAGCAAGGTATCTGGAACATGGAAACCCGTAGGTGCTTTTCGTTTTCATCCGTATGCTGTATTTGGTAGCTGGACACATGAAATAAACTCTTTCAAGCCTAGTGCTGGAGTGCACTTTTTATATTTTCAGGAGTTAAAAAATATAAAAGGGAGTTGTGTGTTCCTGTGGGAGGGTAATGGCAGGGCCTGGCCACAGGCCAGGCCTTGCCCCAAACCCCACGCCACACACGTAACTAAACATTTTAATTTACATTAAAAAAGTCACAGGAGCACAAGTTATAGTTACTTATATAGTTATTTATATATACTTTTCTGTGTATTTTAGCCATGCACCCCAACAGACCATTTTCAAGCAAGAGCTCTGGTCAGTTAAAATGACAATTGTCTATGATAGTTTGGCCTCCTGTCTGCTGTTTTCCATTTAATGCTAGTTCGACTTTAGCCTTCACAAGTTTGTGCACTTTATTTTTAACAGATGGTGCAGCATGCAGAATCGGGAAATGCCTCTCCTGATAGAGAAGGAGTAGTGCTGAACCTGGCTCTACACGATTACGTCAGGTGCCAGAGGTTAAGGGGAAGTTTTTTCAGGGGAACAGGGGTGGAGAATGGCCCATTGCTGAACCTTGCAAACTGGCCAGTTCATGAGTGAGAATCAAACCAAAAACTATAGGTAAAGTCAAATAGTGCTTACTGTTTGTTGCCTTCTTTTATAGCTCATACTGTTTGTGGCTAATATACTGTCAAAAAGAGCACACAAAATTGTAATCTGGACAGGAGACAGTGAGAGAATAAATAGGAAAATATTGGGTAGGCAGGGCTGAGAAGCGTCCAGAGAAAAAGGAAATTGAGTATGGTAAAGAGCAATTGGGCTCTAGAAGTAGTGCATAGCAACATGTGACAGGAAAAGACCCTCTTATCTATCAGTTGCAATGCCATCATGAGTCCTGCCAGTTGTGGACTCAAGGTTTGTTGAATGGGATCTTTGGGTGTGAATGCACATTACTGTCTTGACCCTCCTTCACAAGATTAGTTTGAAGAAAATGCAACTGAAGTGTTCCCTATTCCATTTGCTTCCCTACAACCCTCCACAAGTTGACATGCGGGCACAAGGCCTTGAGAACATTTCCCACTTACTTGAGTGTGAGTGAATCATAAGAGATGTTGATGGGGACTAAACAGTCTAAATATAGCAAGCCCACACCAAAAGGGAATCCTGTCCATACTGTGTGCCAAAAATATGGTAAGCATGTGGAAATATTTATGAAGGTGGGTGGGACTCCCTAATGAAGATGGGAAGTCTTTTCCCGGAACATAGAAACTTTTTTTTTATTAAGAGAGATTAGCTAACTTGCAGATGAAACTGAAAGGCTCTAAAATAAAATAGATGCCAGAGTGACTGCATTCTTACCCAGCTTCTCCCTATCTGTTTCCCCAGATCACTGAGCCAGAAGAGAAAGAGAACGACAGAGAAAACAAAAGGGAGGAGGATTTGTCAGACATGTTACTTATGCTGACGGATGGGGTACAAGATGCAGCTGGTGAGACACCCTGAAATAGAGCAGCACCTGTGTGACTGCTGGCTGCTGTATCGCAAGGCATTCATGCACAAGGGAGCACTGTGATGAAATTGACTGATAGAATAAGGATTGTGTTAGCCTTTGTGGTTTATGTGCCAGGGAATGTAAATATCCTTTAAAAAATCAGCAGCGTTGCTTCAATCCGCATAGGACAAGAAGACAGCAACACAACAATTTATCGCACATACCTTTATTTGTGCAAGAAACAACATGTTCCTGCTTACTAGCTTGTCAAGTTTCAACAATAGACCAACAATATCAAGTAGCTCCCCATTTCAACACATTCCACAATAGAGCCACTTCTAAATTGAAGTTCTTTGTGATTGATCAGATACCAACTAAAGAGGGGGAGAATGAGTAAGTCTGAGGCCTATTTCACTACATTGGATTGCTGCAAGACAGAGGTACCCCTTTCCCCACCTAAGTGACACTAATGATGAGTCAATTATCTTCCACCCTTTTCCCTTTGAGGGACTACCCAGTGGGAGGAGGTAGAGTTGTGGTCCACATTCCTTGGACCTTCATCTGATATATTGAACATAATGAAACAATTCCCTGACATTCATGGAAATTCAATCAAGTTTCTGGAAGAACTACTGACTGTTTCTGAAGTGTGATGTTATTATTATTTTCATAGTACCTAGTGAGATATGGGGCAACTGATGGAGAAAACATCATGGCCAAAAGTGGTCCATGAGAAGGGATGGGGAGTTGAGTGCTGCAAAGAATGCACTGTTGAATGTAATTTTAGAGGTATGTCTAGTGAAAACTGATTGGGCTAAGATTTCGAATTGCAAACAAAATAAGGACAATGCGGCAGCTGATTATTTGGACAGACTCAAGGATATGTTTGAAAGGTATTTGGATGTAGCTTCTCTGATGGAGATGGCTCAGAAGGCTGTTGGTGCTGCTTTTGTGCAGAGATTATTTCATATATATCTGATGGCAAACTAAAAAGCTAACAGAATTGGTGACAGTTGCTAATGGCCTGATTTAGAGTTTGGTGGAAGGGTTACTGCGTCACAAACGTGACAGATATCCCGTCTGCAGTATTACAATCTCCATAAGTTAATGGGTTCATAATACAGTGGACAGGCTACCTGTCACATTTTTGATAGACTAACACCCTCCGCCAGACTCTAAATCAGGCACTAAGACCGTCATTACACGTTTGGCGTTCTTTTCGAAAGACTGTCATGGTGGCGGCTGCCAAAACACGAACAGTGATGGCAGTATCCTGACGTCCATATTATGAGTCACATACTGAAAACCTCCCAACAAATGCCACAAATCCGACACCGCCAGGCCGACCGAGTGCAGGAGAGAGGCGGTCACATCACCAGCCCCGCCACACCAACAACATCCAACCCTCCACATTACAACCCACAAACCAGCACAATGATCATTGCACAGCGGAAAACCATTGGGGGTGTGAACCACCACGCTCAAATGATCACCTCCACCAGAACCCAACACCTCATTGGACATTATGAATACCCGACACCTGACACACATGACCTCACTACACTCACCCACACCCACCACTATAAAACACACCTCCACACAACCCACAATCCTTTGCAGCTACAACTACAGACAGACAGCGAGAAGCCACAAACCCATCACCTACCACTGATACACCATAGGCACATATACACTTCACACAAAGCATACACCACACAACTGCACCATCAACACTATACACACATCACAACTGCACACAAAAACCACAACACACCAGCACAACAAACTAAGCACCCCCCACTCCCCACCAAGCCCCAAACACTACACCCTTGCACAATACCCCCGCCTCCAAAACCACATCATTACCACCATGTCCCGTCGAAAGCACCCACGATTCACAGAAGAAGAGTTGAGGATCAAGGTGGATGAAATCATCAGATTAGAGCCACAACTGTTGGGAGCACATGTCCAGCAAACATCCATAGCCAGGAAACTGTAGTTATAGTGAGGATAGTTGACAGGATCTCATCCACACACAAGGGAGGACATCAGGAACAGATGAATGACCTTAGGGGTAAGGTGCGTTCCATGGCTTCACAACACCAGATTGTCATCAACAAGACTGGCAGTGGACCCCCACCTCTTCCCCCAGAGTTCACGTTGTGGGAGGCGAAGGTCTTGGACATCATGCATCCAGAGGGCCTGACTGAAATAACCGGAGGACTGGACTCTGGTAGGTCAACAGCAGTCCCCTGGCACCAACGACTCCTGTCCAACATGCTTTCCCTACCACCCTATCACTCCCCAATTCACCCCATCTCACACTTCTGTCCCCATCCCCAATCACCCGATGCTTCTTCCCTGCATGCCACACCACCCGACTCCCACTATCCCCACACAGTTCCTCCCTAGTGCATGGATGTCACTCACAAAGCAAGCACCACAACTCCCACAATGCATAAATCCCTACACATGAAAAGATGCCATTCCCGCCTCACAGTGGAACACCTGCACGTAAAACCATTGCACATCCTACACATACTGGATATTTCAACTGCGTACTACTACATGGCAATGACAACAATTATATCCACTATCCACTACTCTCAATGGAGCATGGAACATGGAAAAATATGTCACAATCCATCTCCCACAAACAATGTCTGCAGAGCTGCATCTGTCATTGCCATCACTGGGAAGCAGGTCAAGCCACCGTATGCATCAAACTATGATACTAACAAGTACACCTCCACAATGTAACTCTCTCCCTCTCCATCCATGGGTACCTCTGCCACTGTCACCCTGCAATGGATGCCAGAGACTCCCCAGGATGAAGGCCCCAGTGGATGTCTGGACTATGATGACTTACCTGGCCCATCTGGGACAACTGGTCAGTCCACCACCACCAGCCCCACCCTGCCCACATCTGAGTCCTCACCCAAGTGGCAACACCAGCACAGCACAGCCAACCCCTCATCCCCAAACCTGTGTTCCAAGGACTGTACAATCAGCACTGTGCCCCACAGTACAAGGAACAGAGTCAACCCCTTCACCCAAGACAATGAAGGTCCTGGTGTAACTGTGAGTGGGCATACTGTGCCATGGGCACAGGCACAGTGGCAGTGGGAGGGCACCTGTGGACCTAGGGATGGGACCCCCAAGGGAAGCAACTTGTCAGAAGGCCAACTCCAAAGTTCTGGGAGCATACCAGCAATCCCAGGACAAGATGGGCCAGATCCTCTCAACCTTGCAGGAGAACCAGAGGCAGCAGGGAATACCACCAGGAGGCCATGCAGCACTGTCAGGCTCACAATGCTACCATGGCCTCCATTGCAGGGTTGCTGAAGGAACTTACTACCATCCTGCGTGTGTCCTCCAGCCACCAACAGACCCCTTCCACTATCACATACCAACTGAGACATCCACTTCTGCCGCAGCTAGTGGGATGGAGGCCCTGTCAGAGGACCCGCAGACCACCATCACCCCTTCCTCTGTAGCTGAGGGACACCATGCAAACAAAGTCGTCCATCCAGACATCGTGTGTCGAGACGGGGCCACTCACCTGAAAAGCAGGATGTCTGCAGGGGCGATGGTATGCCCGACCTCCTGGAACACCTCTCGACACTTCCTGGTGGACACAGAAACCCCGGCAGGTGTCCCAAAAGGAAAGGGGGAGTGGAAGAGAAAGAGACAAAACACTGCCACGTCTTGCTGGTCCAGCCAGACACCCTGTATCTTCGGGGGGCAGGTCGTTGTTGACAGAGTGATGGTAGAGTTAGTGCTCTCAACTTCCTTGAAACTGAATCTCTCTTTCTGATATGGGCACGGGAATGGTAGAAAAACACTGGGATGCTCCAGCACTTTTCTTGGATAATAATAACTGTTGGCACAATTACTAACAGTGCATTACCAAAAAGCCAAACTGAGTACCATAACAATAAGTACTGTGACACTTGGGCTGGCTTCACAGAGATTCACTGTTGCACACTACAATTAGAACTGTGGTTGCACTTATCATGCACAAGAAAGACAAACAATGGCATTCATTATATCACGTATAGCTTTCCTGCATGCATAGGGTTAAACTAAAAGGAACAAAAACAATCCAAGAAATACAAATGTCCACTCTGGGACGCATTCAAAACGCCTCGGCCCGCCTCATCCTCGACATACCCCGCAGCAGCCACATATCCGCACACCTGAGACACCTGCACTGGCTCCCAGTCAGCAAAAGGATCACCTTCCGACTTCTCACCCACGCACACAAAGCCCTCCACGACAAGGGACCGGAATACCTCAACAGACGCCTCAGCTTCTACGTCCCCACCCGCCTCCTCCGCTCCTCTGGCCTCGCACTCGCTGCTGTCCCTCGCATCCACCGCTCCATGGCGGGTGGGAGATCTTTCTCCTTCCTGGCGGCCAAGACCTGGAACTCCCTCCCCACCAGCCTCAGGACCACCCAGGACCACTCCGCTTTCCGGAGACTCCTAAAGACCTGGCTGTTTGAGCAGCGATAACCCCCCCCTTTTTCCCCTAGCGCCTTGAGACCCGCACGGGTGAGTAGCGCGCTTTATAAATGTTAATGATTTGATTTGATTTGATTTGAAACATTTAGGGTGGCACAGTTTGGTTTGGTTTCACTGTGTGTGTGAAAAACCTTCAAAAGCAAATTCCTCAAACCTGAAACACAGGCATGAATGACAATTTATATCCAAGAGTTATGATATTAGAGAAAGAAAAGTCACGTAAATGCTCTTTTAAAATTTCACTGTCACTTTTTGTAGTACTTGAGCTCAAACAGATTTCCTGAAGCACATTTAGGCAAGTAACTACAATAATAAAGTAGAATGTTCAGAAATCCATTTGTCTCTTCAAGATAAGCACTCTGCCAAAATATACGAGGTCTGAAATACACCAGCTGTTCCAGGAAAGCATGGCGCTCAAAGAACAAACTCCCTGGAGAATACTAGTCGCTTAGCTGCAGTCTTTTCCGGAGTGCTGGAGAAATGCCTGGTGTCAGCTGGTACAGGAACGAAGAAAATAATTGCCTCAAAAGCCCTGAATATGAGGATGACAGCAGGGGCTGGACTGCTAAATCAGATGCTGAGATCAGGAAGCAAAAGAAAGCCAAGCAAGGAGGCATGCTTCACTCTGCTATTTATAGCCAATCAGGAAAGCAGTTGAGTTTCCACATGTGGATAAGTCACCACACCCAATTAGAAGCACATGTCTACACCTGCTCACATTAGCAAACAAGCATTGGTAAAACAAGCATTGATAAAACCAATTGTGTAACTGAGCACAACATGTTTACTTAGAAACATGAAGGCTTAACCAAGAACAGAGATATGATTTAACACTAATCCCTGTGGATGCTGACAGATAACAAAGGAGGCACCTTGCGGATTCCTGACATCCTGCAGGACTTGATGCCAAGACCAAAACCAGTGCCAGGAAGTGAGCCTCTTCTGAACATTCTCCCTTGTGTGCCAATGAGACACCCTATTGACTGTCCACCATCATGTCTCCATTTTCACATGGCCCTTTGGATACTGGACCTGGATTACCTACAGCAGGTCCCACTACTCTGATGATGTCATCCACCATGACCGCACTAATCACCCATTTCACTTGTGAGTCACAATAAACAATATTGAGCACAGCTACTGCTTACCTGTCTTTATTGTTATAAGTAAGATTTACTGTTGTACAATATGTCATTACAGTTAACACATTGACCAATAAAAGTCTGGAAGATGGACAGAAGGGGGAGCAATGTGCAGGGAGTATGACAGTAGAACAGGCATATTCTGAAAATTTGTATCAAGGGAGCCACCAGTCAAACCAGGAACCAGAGTAGTGCTACTTAACAGACCTGCAAACAGACCAAGACATGGACAACCATCACAATAGGAGTCAATGTTGCACACTCAACACACAGTCAGTACATTGTCGAGCTCCCTAGTGTGAATAGGCAATGGGAATGTTAACATATATTACCATGGCAGACCCACATTTTCCAAACATGCATTCCCAATGGTTCATTCCTCACAGCTGATGTTACTCCACTAAAGGCAAGTTCCACTGTCAGTAAAAGGTATGTTCCATAATCATCCATTGTGTACAGTGAGGATAGGTAGAAATACTGATGACAACAATATATTTACAGTCTAATTGCAGTTGATATAGCAGTACAGGGTACATACAACATGCGCAAGACATTGCAGATGTGATGCTAGACTACAGCGTAGTTAAAATAGTTCTGACATCAGAACAGTGACACCTCCTCTGGTGGCCAACATGTTTTCCCCAAACCCACACAGTGGGATAGCTGCACTTGACATCTTCACTGATGGTACACATCACGAGGAGCAATGTCACAAGGCAGACAGAGGTACAATTCACCTACCACATAATTAACACATACCGCTATTTCATTGGAAGTATTATTGGATCAACTCTGTTCTAGTGTCAGCTGCATCATCATCATTTGCCTCCTCATCACTATCTATGTCACCATCGTCAGCCACTGATCCAGCTGCCACCTCCTCAACATCCAGTAATGGGATGTGATGTCTCAGGGCTAGATCATTGTAGCATGCAGCAGGCAACAACGATCTGGCAGATATTTAGTGGTCTGTAGAGCAGGGCACCTCCTGAGTTGTGGCGACACCGGAATCTGGCCTTCAGTAGCCCAAAGGTACTTTCGATGACTTGCCTCATCCTGCCATGGGCCTCATTGAAATGGTGTTCCCCATCTGTGGTCAGGTATCTCACTGGTGTCAGCAGCCAGGGTAGGTTAGGATACCCAGAGTCACATGTGTGCACAAAGGTTTGACCCATCACAATACCGGTAGAGACAGAGGGCAGAATGTGAAGAGAGGTGAGAGAACATATGCACACGTACTATTGGATACATACCAATGAGCCAGGCCCTCTTTTTCTGTAGTTGTACCATCATGTTTGGGGCACTGCTGTTCCTCGGAATGTAGGAGTCATGCACAGAACCAGGAAACTTGGCAGTCACCTGGGAGATATACTGGTTAGCGGGACACACCACCTGGACATTGAGGGAGTAAATATTTTTCCTGTTCCTGTACACTTGTGCATTGGCCCTGGGTGGAACCAAAGAAATGTAGGTGCCATCTATGGCCCCCTATCACATAAAGGATATGTGTCATATTGTAGAAGTCAGTTTTAACAGTGGGCAAATCTGCATGTTGGGGGAACCTGATGTAGCTCTCCAGATGTTTGAGTAAAGCACACTGTACATCCTTCAATACATGACTGAACATGGGCTGTGACATCCCTGATGCCAAGCCCACTGTAATCTGGAACGAGCCTGAGGCAAGGAATTGTAGCACAGACAACACTTGCTGGTGGGATGGCATAGGGATTACATATGGCAGCCAAGAGATCTGGCTCCAACTGGGTACACAGTTCCATGATGGTCTGACAGTTCAGACGATAGATCTGTATGATGTATCTTTCTTCGAGGATAGTAAGATCGACTAGGGTCCAGTACACAGGTGCATGTCTCATTCTCACCATTGCACCCAATCTAGGAATAGGCAGGAGGAATAGCCACAAGTTGATGTCAACAGTTCACATGCCACTGAACACTATACATGTAGCACTCAAGAGTGCCGTGGACATAACGCTGAAGTACACTGAATCCATTTTGCCATGTAGACTGACCGTGTATGACATTGTTGATGACAGTTGCAGCCCCTGACAGACAGCTTGGCACAGACAATACATTTGACACTTCCATGTAGCAACACCTTATTCCAGCAGGTAACAAGGTGTATGTGAAATTTGATCATATATATATATGGTTACCACATCTATGAGCCAGCAAATGATTGCACATGTTGTGTCATAGTTATCTGTGCATCCAACCTCACTGTCTATGAATGTCACATGTGTGAACCATGTTTTGATGCATAAACACAGATAATCTATGCACATGCCACCAAAATCATACATGACGCACTTATCATTTACCTACAGTACACTACATACATGTAAAATGGCAGCCACCTGTCCCGCAAGCACAGGACAGATGGAAGTGACCTAATTCCGCCTGCATTAGTCCTCATGGCGGCAGGCAGTCTCAACTACCTTGCAGCTCCTCATTGGCTAACATTGCTGCCAATGGGAGACTGGGGCCAATGATGATCATCGCTGCAGGTAAGGGTCATGTACACGACGGACGCAACAGCCATTTTCTATTGCATAGCTCACTTGACTCCTGACACTCGTGCAAGCAAGACCTCCATAGTGTGAGCTACCGTGTTCTGTCTCTGGAAGCCATTATGCCATGTCCTGCAGGAGATAGGGCCCCTGCCTTCACCATGGAGGAGCTGGAGAAACTAGGTGGTCCTACTGCTGTATGGACAGTTGTATGGGGCACCAGAGCAGTGGGTGAGTCAAATGTTTCTGTCCTCTCTGATAGTAATGTGTGTGGGTTTGAAAGGCATTGTGATGATGCACACGAAATGGATGCGTGCAGATGGTAAAGGAGTTGGTGCGTTAGTGCCATACATGCACGTTTGTGGGGTCATGAAATGTGTCTGAGATGTGAAGTCCACTGCTGTTGCTGTGATGCCACTCTACATGACTTTCTCCTTCTGTCTGTGTCACCCATGCAGGTCAGCGCCCATCAGAAGAAGGGGATTTGGCGTGCCATCGCCAAGCAAGTGCGGACCCTGGTGGTCCATGCCTGGCGTAGCACCCACTGCAGAAAGCAGTGGGAGAACTTGAGACGCTGAGCCAGTAAGACTTCTGAGGCCCAGGTGGGGACGTCCTCCCAATGAGGGAGGGGTGCCCATCGGACCCTGACTGCCTAAGTGGCGCACATTTTGGCGATGGCCTACTCTGAGGCAGATGGGCGATTGAGGGCAGCACAGCAGACACAAGGGGGTAAGTACGTACTCACAACTCTCTAGTGGTAGGCATGTATGGGTTTGGGTAACCTACAAGTGGGAAGATGTAGTGTAGATCATTGGTGGTTGTACATTGGCTATGGGTTTGAGCCACCCTGGCAGGATTTGTCTCGATTATGTATGCCAATACCATGCAGACAGTGACTCATGAGGGGACTTACTTCCATGTTTGAGTTTGTCAGGACACATTACACATCTTTTAAGTGACCAGCTCCTTCCATCAGTATCAGTATACCTGAGGTGTCAAGGCATTGCCATCAGTAATAGTCTGCCACTATGACTATGACAGGGGAATCAGATTTTTTAAAGAATTAATGTTTCCTAGGGCATAGAAGCAACTAGCAATCACAGGGTTGAAAAAGGTCACACTGGAAAGGGACAAAGTCCAGAGTTCAGGCCACTCACGAGGTAACACTGCCACTCTTACTTTCAGAAGTGCTTCTTGATTCAGGAAAGTGGTCCACAGCACCAGCCAAGGGTTAAGAGGCTTTGGTTTGCCTCTTGGGGTCTGGGACTACAACTCCCACAATGCACCTCAAAATGTCTCCAAACTTCTGGATCTTCTTTCAGAGGTCCCTTTTGGATCATTGAAGTGTCCATGGCTTGCTCAAAGGTTCCAGAAGCTCTGAGATGCTTCTTGGGAGCTGGGACTATAATTTCTAGAATGCACCTGGTCAGAACCCTCAAATGGCTACTGGATGCTGGTCAGCTGGGCTCTGCTTGCAGGACTTGATGCAGGGGGCTCCGGGCAGCTCCTTTGTACATGTAGCAAACAGGGAGTCCCTTCTTGAAGTAGTAGAAGACAGGCAATGTCCTTTTAGTGGTGAAGCCCAAGTGTGCAGCTGGTGCAGTCTTTCAGAGTGCAGTGTCCAGGTGCAGGTCAGGGATCCAGCAGGGCAGTCCTTCTTCTTCCTTGTCTTGTTCCTTGTAGAAATCTGAGGTGTGGGTGCAGCTCTGCCATATTTATCCTTGCTCCTTGGTGGAAAGCAAGGGTGTTCTTGTTGTCCAGTCACAGACAGGCTCCTTTCACCTTTTATGACCACTGCGTGGGACCAATCCCAGGAAGCAACATTACTCAAAAATCCAACATGGCTGAAAGTGATTTCTGGAGGTTAGATCTGGCTGAGCCCACCATCTGGTGTGACTAACAATCCTAAATACACCCCTATTCTGCCCACTCCTAATCTAATCAACAGGGCACCTAATTGTCTGGGGTTGCCGGAAGTGGGAGGGGTCCTAAGCTACCTTAAGTGCTCTTCCCTGCCTTTGAAGACTAGTTTGGCTGCTCTCAACCCATCCTGTTCCACCATCTGCTGAGGCAGATCTCCTCCCCCAGGCACATCCTTTGTGTTCAGCTCAGGCCCCCTCACACCTCATCAAGGCAACCTGTCCAGGCCGCCAGAGACTGGCCAATCAGAGAAGGGCACTACAGAGCTGAAGTTGGCAACTTTCAGGTAGAGTTTTAAAACTCTTTACCTGAACTAGTTATATTAAATCCAACATTTTCAAGTTGTGGGATTTATTATAACAATTAATTTGATACCAAACTTAAGGTATCTGCGGGGCCTTTGCTAATTAAAATAAAGTCTCCCCATTTTAGCCTATACAGGCCATTCACTACAGTGAGGGAAAAATAAATTTGGCTATTTTACCTCACCAGGGCTTATAAAACAATCTTTGTAAGGTCCCTGCTTATAGTTACATGGTACTGAACCATTGGGGCTCATAGGGCTGGTTTATATATAAAAATAAGGTAGTTTAAGACTTTAGAAGTACTTTTAATTCCAAAGTTGAATTTGTATATAGCTTTAGTTTAAAAGCAGCCAGGAAGGCAGGCCTGCCTTTAAAATGACACTGGACACCTTCAATCAATCAATCAATCAATCAATGTATTTGTAGAGCGCACTACCCACACGTATGGGTCTCAAGACGCTGAGGGGAGGGAGGTGCTGCTACTGCTCGAATAGGCAGGTTTTGAGGCGCTTCCTGAAGGTCAGCAGGTCTTCGGTCTGTCGTAGGGGCAAAGGAAGGGTGTTCCAGGTCTTGGCAGTGAGGTGGGAGAAGGATCTGCCTCCCTTTGGTCGTTCATCGGATGCGGGGAACGGTGGTGAGAGTGAGCTTGGCTGAGTGGAGTTGGCGGGACAGGGTGTAGAAGGTGAGTCGTCTGTTGAGGTAGGCTGGACCGGTGTTGTGGAGCGCCTTGTGTGCGTGGCTGAGGAGCTTGAAGGTTATCCTTTTGTTGACGGGGAGCCAGTGTAGGTCTCTCAGATGGGGAGTGATGTGGCTGTGGCCGGGGGCATTGAGGATCAGGCACGCAGAGGCGTTTCATATGCGTTGCAGTGGTTTGAGGAGTTTGGCCGGGGCTCCTGCGTAGAGGGCGTTTCCGTAGTCAAGTTTGCTGCTGACGAGGGCCTGGGTGACTGTTATTCTTGTATCTGGGGGATCCATCTGTAGATCTTTCAGAACATCCGGAGGGTGTTGAAGCAGGATGAGGAGACGGCGCTGACTTGCTTGGTCATGGAGAATGTTGAGTAGAGGATGACGCCCAGGTTGCATGCATGCGTGATCGTTGGGTGTCCGGGCTGCTCCCAGAGCGGTCGGCCCCAGGAGTCGGCCCAGGCTGAGGGGTTGGCACCGAGGATGAGGACCTCCGTCTTATCTGAGTTCAACTTCAGTTTGCTGTTCCTCATCCATTCAGCGACGGCCTTCATTCCTTCGTGGAGGTTGGATTTGGCAGTGAGGGGGTCCTTGGTGAGGGAAAGGATCAGTTGGGAGTCGTCGGCGTAGGAGATGATGTTGAGGTTGTGTAGCCGGGCGATGTGGGCGAGCGGGGCCATGTAGACGTTGAATAGTGTAGGGCTGAGGGATGGTCCTTGGGGGATGCCGCCGATGATGCTGGAGGCTTCGGATCGGAAATGGGGGAGTCTGATGTTCTGGGTTCTGCCGGAGAGGAAGGAGGTGGTCCACTCCAGAGCTTTGTCCCGGATCCCTGCGTTGTGGATGTGTGTGCGTAGGGCAGCAGTGCACCTATGGGTGCACTACCTATGCTGGGGTCCCTAAACCTACGTGCCTTACCATATAATAGGGACTTATGGTAGTTTGATACTGCCAATTATAATTAGCCTAATTTGCATATCCACTTTAGACAGAGCACTGGTAAGCAGTACCATGGCAGAGCCAAGAGTCAGTAACCACCAAAACCTGTCCAAAAGGGTTGGGTGATCAGGGCAAGAAGGAGGACTTTCCTACACCAGTTTTGTTAAATGTACCACTTGCCTTATTGACATGGGTGCAAGCCTCTTGGCTCTCAAAACCTCTCTCAGGCATGCCTATTGATGCAGTCTGTATTTGAAATCAGACAGTTCCACACCATCTTTCTAATTCAGTGTTCACTGTCGTAGTTTGGACTCTTGCTCTGGGCAAGACTGCTGGTTTAAGGATGACAGTACTTATGTTTGTAGGCGACTATGCCTATCCTACATCAAGTCACAGCTGTCATCCCAACCCTTCCGGCTCACTAGCAGCACCTCACCAAAAACCCAAATAGTAAAAGGGGATTTGTGGCAGCCTTTAGACATGGACTCAATAGTATGACATCTCGGGGAGTGTCATGGTTAAACGGAGATTACCCCTTTCTCACAGATATATCATGTCTCAAACAAATACAGACAATAACAAAGATGCAGTAAAGTTTCAATAGTTTTTATGTAACACCACTGCGATCTGCGATAAGTTGCATGGGCTGCAACGATTAGGATAGTGCAAGGAACAGAATTGTAAAGACAAGAGTCATTATTACAAAGACCCCCACCATCTTGCAATAACATGAAAAGACATAAAGTGTGTAATATGTCCTAATACCCTATCATGATAGGCCTAACCTCCTACCTAAAGAAGAGCTGGGTACGTTAAACCTAATCCGCCAATGCCATGTCCATGAGAGGAGCCCCCAACCCTCGTTACCTTGGAATGAGGTCTCTATCTCAGACTCGGCAGGAACATGAAGACTGAGTCAGCGTCAAGATGATGTGAAGCATCGATATCAGCAATGATGGCAATGCCCTTTGGTTGGAATCCCTCTGATTATCTGACTAAAGTGTGGTGTATTTATACAGATCTACTTGGCCTCTTGACGTAGGTGTGTTCCCAAACAATAGGTAACAGGCATGCTTGGGGCGGCAGTTAATATAAAGAATTCCCTCAAAAGCATGAAGAGGGAAAGTCCCTGAATGTGAACACTTCCAGTTTGTTTGTCTTTGTCACTTGATTTTGACGCCTTAATGCAGTGGCACTGATAATGCAAATCATAACAAGTGGCCTAACTATAAACAAGGGAGCCATTTTAGAAGAATTAAATAATTAAATGGGCTAAGACAGAGCAAGCTAAATAGGTTAAAAGTCACCAGGTGATGGGGGCATGAGTCCGCAAGCTAATGGCTCAGCTAACTCCTGTTATACCATAAAAACAAACTAGGATTCACTACACCCTCCCTATTGCCGTAATAAGTATGACGCCATAACTGGACGCCACCAAAGGTGAATGGATCCAAACGCAAAAATTGCTCTGGACTAAAAGCATAAAGACTAGCTAAAAAAGTCTGTTTCAAAAATGTATTAAAAAGTAGTAGTTAAAAATATTAGGTAAAAATACATACAGAGAAATTTAATGTCAACCATGACAAGCACAGCAGGCCAAAGTAAAGACAATTTGAATGCATACTTTGAATCGGGAATGGCGAGCCAATTCATCAAATTATTGCTATAGTCATGATCTTGAAGAGTGTTATCGAAGTCACCAATCAAGGACCTCAAGAATGAGTCCACATCGTCAGATATTAGCTCGATCACCTGGTAGGCAGATGGATCCACAGAGCAGTAGTGCGTGTCAGTCTCTTGTGCAGGTCCACCTGCAGCAGTGCCATTTTCCATAGTAGATATTAGAACCGAAGGCTCATAAGTGGCCTTGCAGAGCAGCCTTAGTCTCAAGGGTCACGACTGTGAATGAACCCTCAACGGGGACATCAGCAGTTCTTGGTCCACAGGAGATGCCGGTGCAACAGCAAGACACACCATAGGCAGGTGTTCGAAGAGGCACCACACGCAGCAGAAAACTGGTTGTATGCACCAGAGAAGTGGCCGAAATGACAACGAGCAATTACGCTCCAATTCCACCAGCAAGGAGGCATCGAAGATCCGAACCATGCGTTCGCGGCACAGTTGAGTTGGTGGGAGCGTCTCCAGTGCTCTGTGTAGCTGGAAAGAAACAATCACTGCGAATAAGAAGAAATAGCAGTAGTAGTCCGCCAATCAATGCCAAAATAATCGGGAAACCACCAAACACGCTTGAAAAGAGTGAATGGATGGCAGATGGGATGACTCCAAAAACAGTCTGGAAGATGGACACAAATCCTGACCCGACAGCCTTAAAGAAATGGACAATCTCAGCGGTGCTTGATGCATTGAATATTCTGGATACCAGTTCTCTAAAGTGCTTGGGGAAGTTGGTATTTAATAGGGATTGTATCTCGGCTGATGATCACGCTATCTGGAGAGCATAAGTCTCTCTAGCGGATGTCAACGCGACCTGTTTTTGAAACAGTAACGCCTTTAGTCTGCTCAGCTTGTCATACATTACATTGTCTTACATTAATAGTATCTATGTGGGGCCACATGTCAGTTACTTTTATCTCTCGTGTGGGTGGGAATGAAACATGTCCGCAACACGTAACGACCTTTGAGACCGCGATTGCGTAGGCAATTCCTGGTCACATGCTGCAACAAATTTGATCGCTCAGTACCACATAACTTCCATTGGAAAGTACATGAAATACCAGTGGAATCAAAGGAACGGGAGTACCCTTCAGAAAACAGGCCAAGTTTGTGACCCCCACATTGCAAAGGCCGTGAAGGGACACCTGTTTACATATCATTGAATGACTAACAGTAGTCTCACGTTCGCTTCCGCTTAGAAAAACCTTTGTTTCGCCGTTCAAACATTTATAATCAAAGGGCAGCTCCCATTCTTCCTTAATCTAGCTATCGCCTAGTTGCTTGAACCTGCCCGCTGCAAGATGTTTCAAGCAATTCAAGAAACAAAAGGTTAAAATGGGCAAATTAATTATGCGATGTAGGAGCCAAATTGTTGAAGGACTCTCTGCTATCGTGAAGGGCAACTTATCTAACTTTTCAATATGAAGCATGGTGAAACTAGCTTCCCTTTTAGCCATTGTCTGCTGTTCCCAGGAATGATCAAAAGCAGTGAACAATTCACTACCGTTAATATACTTCCATGGAATGTGGCAATTTTTCAGTGTCTGTAATGTCCAACCTAGCTGCATGATTGAACGCAGCTGAGTTTGTCCATGATATAAACGGGACATGTCTGTCTGATTTATATCAATAGCAGACAACACAATGTTGGATAGTGAATAAATCCTGTTGGACAGAGTGTTCATGCCGTTGTCGACAACTGCTAAAGCCTTCTCTAAGGTTTCCTTATCTAATTGCCTCAACCGCGCAGCAGCTTCCATCTGCAAAAGTTTCCAGATTTCATTATACATAGCATACAGGAACCTTTTAGAGCGCTGGTTCCTAGGACCTAGCAGAAAATCCTGCAAGTCTACATTTTCAGAAAGAGTGTTAAGATTTTTTTGAACTGCGGCTAACGTGTTAGTCTGTACCCATTGTTGGCACAGTTTACCCACACTATATGTTGTAACTATACCTGTGTGTTGACCTGATACAAAGCGAGGGTCTGGCCTGTTAATTGTAAAACCCCCTGAAGTGTTAAAAAAACGTGCTTGACATCTATTAGTGTCTATCGGCCATATTAACCACCCACCGGGAGTGGAAAGTGAAGAATTATAGGTACCAGCCTAACCATTGCGTCTAGTGTTTCCTCAGTGATATTAAGGAAATATTGCCAGTCATCAAACTTTGCCGGTGTGGGGGATACTGGGCGTGTTCATGTCTTTAATTTTCACTGACCCCAGACAGGATGTCTGTTGAATACTGTCATTTAAAAAGATCATTTGCACAGGAATTAGGCTTCTCTAAATAAAGCTTTCTTACCCTGTATTTGCCAATCTTGTGTTCCCCACACACTTTTTAAGTCAATAGTGTTCTTCCAGTATTCGTAACCTTCAACTGCAAGCCGGGAAACAAAAGGATCTGAATAAATCAGTTTTGTCTTTGTTAGTAAAATCTTCCTAATTTGTGACGGAGGTAACTTAAAATAATATGACTCTGCATTTTTCGTGTCATGCCCAGTGAAATATGTAAATTTATCTGAATAGTGCTTTGGTTTAAGGATGACAATGCATTATTTGTAGGCGACTATGCCTATCCTACAAGAAGTCGCAGCTGTCGTCCCAACCCATCTGGCTCTCTAGCAGCACCTCACCAAAAACCCAAATAGTAAAAGGTGATTTGTGGCAGCCTTTACGCATGGACTCGAGAGTATGACATCTCAGGGAGTGTTGTGGTTAAACGGAGATTACCCCTTTCTCACAGATATATTATGTCTTAACGAAACACAGGCAATAACGAAGATGCAGTAAAGTTTCAATCGTTTTTATTTAACACAACTGCAATCTGCGATAAGTTGCATGAGCTGCAATGATTAGGATAATGAACAGTGCAAGGAACAGAACTGTAAAGACAAGAGTCATTATTACAAAGACCCCCACCATCTTGCAATAACATGAAAAGACATAATTGGGGTCATTACAACCCTGGCGGAAGGCGGAGAACCGGCAGTAAGACCGCCAACAGGCTGGCGGTCTTACTCTGTGGAATTATGACCATGGCGGTTACCGCCATGGTCATCCGCCGGTTCTCCATTTTGCCCGCCGGGCTGGAGACCTGGGTTTCCAGCCCAGAGGCCGTCACTATACCGCCAGCGGTATTTGGACCCGGCTTACTGCTGTGGATTTCCAGCGGTTTGAACCGCCATGAAATCCATACTGGTAAGCACTATCCGTGCCAGGGAATTCCTTCCCTGCCACTGATACGTGTCTCCCCCACCCCGCACCCCCACCTCGGCTCCCTCCCCTGCCCCCCCACCACCCCTGCCACCATCCAAAGGTGGCAGGGCCCCCCTCCCCACCCATACCCACACGACACGCACGCAGGCACCACCTACATACTTACACAAACACACGCCGACATACATGCCTACATCCACACACACAGTCATACACGCACACCCACATTCAAACATACACGCACACATCCATACAGACATACCCTTAGACATACACACACTCATTCCCATACACATAACACCCCCGCAGGCATACACGCACTCACACACCCCCTCTACATACACACACACACACCCCCATGCACCCACACAACACACAACACCCCCCACCCCCCACCCCGTCCCTTCACGGACGATCGACTTACCTGGTCTAACGATCCTCCGGGAGGGGACGGGAGCCATGGGGGCAGCTCCGCCGACACCACACTGGCAACAGATCACCGCCACAGCGAATCACAAGGCGTGATTCACTGGGCGGTGTTCTGTTGGCGTGGCGGTGGAGGTGGAGCAACCAGTATGGCTAAAAGGACGGAGAGCTGCCAACGGTCATAATAGGCCATGTGGCAAACCGCCACCAATGGCGGTCTTCCGCACGGCGGTCCCTCGGCGGTCTTCAAAAAAGACCGCCAAGGTCAAAATGACCCCCAAAGTGTACAATATGTCCTAATACCCTATCATGATAGGCCTAACCTCCTACCTAAAGGAGAGCTGGGTTTGTAAAACCTAATCTGCCAATGCCATGTCCATGAGAGAAGCCCCCAACCCTCATTACCTTGGAATGAGGTCTCTATCTCAGACTCTCAGGAACACGAAGACTGAGTCAGCGTCAAGACGACGTGCAGTATCGATATCAGCGATGGTAGCGATGCCCTCTGGTTGGAATCCCTCTGATTAAGTGTGGTGTATTTATACAGATCTACTTGGACTCCTGACGTAGGTATGTTCCCAAACAATAGATAACAGGCATGCTTGGGGCTGCAATTAATATAAACAATTCCCTCAAAAGCATGAAGAGGGAAAGTCCCTAAATGTAAACACCTACAGTTTGTTTGTCTTTGTCACTTGATTTTGACCACTTAATCCAATGTAGCGTAATCACATGGAATCACGAGAGAATTCAACACAATTAGGTATAATTATGAGAAGATCCATCCTGTGTTTAGCACCAACTGCCCTTTTGTGTCCCGGTGAGTGCGAGAATGCATTTTGCACTAAGAAATAGCTCTAAATATAACAGAACATGAATAGTGAGCATTAGTAGCTGCACACACTCACTAAATGTGCTCTTGGGGCAGGATTTTCTCTTAACTTCTTCCTGTCATTTAGCATTATTTTCTCAGCACAAAATGCATTCTCGCTAAGAAAGAGCACTAAATACAGCAGAACATGAATAGTGAGTGTGACAGGTTGCTCACACTTGCTAAATGTGCTCTTGCTTTAGGATTCTTCCCCCAAATTACTTTTAATTATGCCAGCAGGAGCAATTGGGTTCTCATCAGTAACTGTGTCAAAAAGTAACACAGAATTACCAAAATTACTCTGATTGCTCTGGCATAATTGAAATTCCACCTGGGCCTAATTATCATGTGAAAGCTTAAGCTGCTCAGAAGAAGCAGGCCCAATTGCCATGCCTCCTGATTTAACAGAATTGCTTTCACAGGTCCCTTTGCATTTTGTTCCACAGGTACCAATGATGAGAGATTCCTTTCCCGCTTGAAAGCTGTAAAGGTCCAGGATGACCCACAGAAAACGTTATCCAGAAAACTTCACTAGCTGCTAAAACCTGAGTTAGAGGAAGGCATCCACCCTGTTTTAGCAGAATTAGTTCTTGTGCATATTGTCAGTAAATGTAGCACCCCGATTCTCCCGATACCCAAGGCGGGGAAAGCCAAATGCACAGGTTTTCCAAAATCTTAGGGCTATTAATAATATGGTGATACCAAGTTTACCTCTGGTCCTCAATCTTACAAACATTCTTCCCTGCATCCCTGACAATGCCCAATAGTTCACAATAGTTAATCTCTGTAGCGCATTCTTTTCCATCCCTATACATGAGGAGAACCGTAAGCTCACATTCAGTTGGTTCCATATTGGTCCTGTCTCCCTCAAGGATTGACATAGTCTCCCTCAGTCTTTTCACAAGCTCTAAAAAGGATTTGAACACATTGTTTTTCTCCTGGGGGTCTACTCTGATGTAATACATACTCAATTTACTGTTACTCTAGATCAGCGCAATGAGGACTTATTCTATCTTCTCACTGAATTGGCTAAGAAAGGGCAAAATACCTTACAGCTACCAGGCAAAATGTCAGTCATCAAGTGTGGTTCTCACCAGCGCCCTTATGACCACATATCAACGGGCTATGCCCCAGCAGATTCAACTGTTAAAAAATGTATATTGTCTAAAAATGTTGATGCTGTTAAGTATGTTACAAGAACCTCTCAGTTTCCTGTGCTAAAAATAAACTATCTGTCTCAATTACAGGAGCAGGAGCCCAAAAACTGAAAAACAGTCCTAGGTTAAGCAGCAAAGTAGCACTGAGGGGTGTGGAGAGAAAGTACTGGGTGTGTAATTGCACTACAGTTTATACTACCCAAACTTTCTGGGTTGAATCATGGAGCAGCCCACATTGGTAGGAATGGAACGATATGTGCTATTGCAACCCATTGGTATGCATACTTGTTTTCATTTATAGCCCAAGGATAATGCCAGTACAGTGCCATATGCCTATCACACAAGGCTACACCTGTTGTGCACTCTCTGCCTTTGGACCCCTTTGTGCACATCCAGATAGATTTTATTCAGATGTCCAAATGTGGTAGTAATTCATAAGTCCTTGTTGTTGTTTGCGTATTTTAAGAAGGGATAAGTGTACTCCTATACTGGTGCAGATATCATTACAGTTGCTAAGCAAGCGATGTGCTCAGAGATTGTATCCCCCAGTTGGGGGTGCGAAGCCAAATTAATACTAGCTGAGGAACACACTTCTTGTTAAGGGTGCAACCCGTTTTAAGGCTTTAGACATAGAGTAGCTGTTTCATTGTGCCTATCACCTAGAGTCAGCAGGCAAAGTAGAAAGGTAAAATGGGAACAAGATAGTAAAGACATTCTTGGAGGCACGGTTAAAATGGCCCACTAGCGTTATAGTCCCTAAGACTTAGAAGATAAATTTGAGCTCATATGAAATATACATGGGCCAAGCCAGGATGCTCCTTTGAATTCCCTCTGTCTCTTGCACCAAGCTGGATTTACAGTTAAAGGATGGCACTGCCCTACAGTATTGCAGAAATCTTCTACAATGCCCTTACATTTTCCCTTCTCACATGCAAGATACCTTAACTGAGTATCTGACTGAGGCCTACCATTTCTTCTAGCCTGGTGAGTGGGTATATGTTAAAGTTGACAAAAGGTAGATCATACTACAGCCTCCCTGGTGCAGTGCATATTTGATTCTGATTATCACAAACACAGCTTTCAAATAATGTGGTCTGGCTACTTGGATCCACTCTTCCCACTGCATGTGGGACAACACTGCTCTTGCTGATGCTTCAGGACCAGTGCCTGGATCTGGACCTTCTGTCAGAAGTGTCTACTGATACTGTGTGTCTATAGTTATGCATAGGTATTCTAAAGAGTTAGGCCCTCATTAAAACATTGGCAGTAAATGGCACCCACTGCCTCAGCGATGGCCGCCAAAAGACCGTCGCTGCGGCTAACAGTCGTACGCCAAATAATGACCGCAGCCGGATTTCCACCACAAGGCGGAAATCCGGCTGTGACCATGCTGGCGGATGGCGTTAAGGTGGCGCGGCTTCCACCAGCAGCGCCACGTCAGTAGACCGCTGCCAGCCGTATTTTGAAAAATAATACAGCCTGGCGTTGTTACTCTGCTGGTGGGCTGCTGGCGGTAGCAGTGCCCTGTCCCGTCCCCTGCCAGAAGACCCCCTGGCTCCAGGTAAGTTGGGTTTCCAACAGGGGAGGGGGATGGGAGGTGTTGTGTGTGTGTGTGGGGGTGTGTGCATGAATGTGTGAGTGTGTGCGTGAATGCGGATGTATGTGTAGTGTTGTTTGCATGCACGTATGCATGTGTGAGAATCGTGTATGAATGGATATGTGCATGCGTGTCAGTGTGAATCTGGTATGGATGTGTGCATGAATGAATGGATGCATGCGTGTATGCCTGTGTGAGTGGGTGAGTGTATGCGTGGTACGTGTCTGCGTGTGTGTATGGGTTGGGGATTGGAAGGGGGAAGTGGGGATGGATGGGGGTTTGAGGGGTGTCTGGGGATTATTTGGGGGGAAGGGGGCCTCCTGTCACTGATAGGGCCTACCGCCATGGTTTTCATGGCATTACGAACGCCACAGAAACTCTCATGGCAGTCGGAGTGATACATTAACCCGCCAATGTCATAATGTGGCAGTATGTTCTGCCAGCCTGTCGGCGGTACCACTGCCACATTACCACTGACCGCCGGGGTCAAAATGACCCCCTTAGTGCCTCTCATATCTGGCATACAATTACTCCTGCTGTCTATGTAGCATGTATGTTTTGTCAGGAAAGTCTTGCCACATATGTCAACAGATTTCTGTGGGATTCCTAATTTCTAGTAGTGAATACTTAGAGTCCAACTCATTACCAATATAGATTATTTCAACAGTGAGGAAATATCAGCCCCTTTACTGAGTTACTCCTAATGAAGATGTACGAAATAGGAATTGTGTTTGAGGGTTGTGAGGGCCCACCTCAAATGATAACTGCACTCCTTTCACTAATGATATACCTCTAAATAGCCTGGTTTACATTACCATAACTTGCATAGATATACGTTTCTTGGTAATACTTGTAAAAGAGCCTGCTGTGTTAGTATCCAATTTGTCCACTAGTATAGACAATCTTCTGATCTTCACATCTTTTCATTTATATCATCGATGTGATAGACAGGAGAAAATGCTAAGCCTAGGCAGCAGCTACCCACCCAGTTATGGGGGAGTTTAAAATGCGGAGTTTTCCTACACTGTAAGAATTTGGGTCATTTGTTGAGAGGGGTCGAAGCGCCACAAAAATAATTAACACAGTCCTTTGTTAGGGTGAACCACAGAGGCCACTAAGTAAACCTCTGCTTAACCCTCTGGTATCTTGGCACACAAGCAGTCAGGCTTAACTTAGAGGCAATTTAGAAAGTATTTATGGAATTCTAAAACAGCAATAAAGTGAAAACACTACATAAGAAAAATTCCAAACCAATTTAGAAAAAAGTGCCAAACATATCACTTTTTAAAATATAAAGGTACAAAATAACTTCAAAAAGCAGTAAGTGCTTACCAGGGTCATCTGGTTATGCTTGACTGGAGCAAAATCAAAAGTTAAGGCCAACTGTGATGGAGTGCATGTTGGATACAGGGACTAGATTTTTCACAGTTAAACGTTTTACCTTTCGACTTTGGATCAGTCTTTAGATGGAAGTGAAAAATCCTCAGCAAGGCAGCAGGCAGAGTCATTTGATAGCTAGTGGACGAGGTTTCAGTGAAGCTGTTGACTTTTGGTAGGAAAGGTGCAAAGAGGAGCAAATTGAGTTTTGTGCCCAGAGATTGTTGCTCACCACCTGGACACTTTTCATGCCTTCACTCGATGAAGATTTTTACCTTTGGACTTAGCTTAGTCCCTTTTTTGAAGTTCAAATTCCTCCAATGAAGCCAGGCTACAGGTTATAGCCGAAGAGGGCTCCTCAAGGCTGTACACCTCTGCAAAGTTCAACTGGATTGGATTTCCTTCTGAAGAGAAGAACAAAGTAGGAGCAATCTGAATTTTTGGCCCAGCAGTGAGGCACCTTCATCAGAATGGCTTAGCAGGTCCCCTATCAGTTTTCAGAGAAAAATTTGGCAGAACAGTCACAGTTTTTAGGAACCTTAAGGAGGAGAACACTTAGGCACCAATCAAGGGTCCCAGACCTTGGGAATAGCACTTGAGTGCCATGACTAACTCCAACAGGGGCCAGCAGCAAGGTCCACCATAGCAGGTCCAGTTGGAACTGTTCAGTGGGACAGTTGTATGAAGGGCCTGTGTAAGCTTGTTGAGTTCCTGTAGCTCAAACAGGAGATCATCCAACTAACCCTTGGAGTCACTCTTGAAGTCTTCTTTCAAAGCAGGCAGGCCCAGTCTTACTTCAGGTTCTTCAAACATCACGGTAGCCCTTCCTCTTATGCTTCACAAGTCCAGGAAGGTCCTGAGAGGGGTATTGGGGATGCCACATTTATGCCCAGTGCTGGCCAATGGGTGAGGGAAACTTTTGGCCACTTCCTAACCAATGCAGTAAAGGTTACCAGGGGTAACTGTGCTCACTTATGCAGCACTTCCTGTGTGTTTCATTGTAAGCTATCTTGTGAAAAACCAAAAATGGCATCACTCTTCTTCCCCTGGTCACAGCGCCCTGTGCCCACCCAGAGGTGTGTCTAAGGAAGTGGGCAAACCCTCCCTTATTGTCATTCAAAACCAGTTATGGGCCAGCATCCCCTCCCCCATCCCCACTGGGTCCAGAGCTAAATTGACTAGGAAGGAAAAGCTAGGCAGACTTATGTGTGAGCTACATCTGGGCAGAGTAGTCACCCTTTGAAGCTCAGAATGGGGCTGAGGAAAGCTCCAGGAGGAAAACACCTCTCCACGCTATATCTTTTGTCCACTGTCTCGTAACTTCCATGTGTCACATCAGGGAAGCCATTCCCCACAGACTGGTAACTTTGGCAAACAGACACATTTGATGTAGGCAGAAAATGATAACTTACTGAAAGTGTCATTTTCAAAATATAATATAAAATCCAATGTTACCATTAAGTTCAATTTTAAATCACTATTAAAATGAGTCCTTGAATCAATTTTTTTGTTGCTTCAAACATAAATTAAGCATTATAAGTTTTTAGAATGCAACTCAGTGTCTTCCTATTGGGAGAGCCAGCCTTGCTACAGTGAAAAACGACTTTGGGGGTGGAGGGAGGTGTGTTTATTGCTAGGATATGTAAAACATTACATATACATGTCCTGCCAATTAAGTACCATGCACCCTGCCCTGTGCGTATTTAGGGCTTACCTTAGGGGTGACTAGTAAGTATAAAATAAAGTTTAGGTCTGACAAAAGATTTATTTTGCCAGATCGAACTGACAGTTTAATACTGCAGACACAGGCTGCAGGGGCAGGCCTGGAGACATGTTCTATAGTGCTACTTTAGTGAGTGGTACAATGAGAGCTGCAGCCCACTTGTAGCTTTTAATTTACAGCGCTAGGTACATATAGTACCATAAACTGGGGATCTATGAGTAAATTAAAATGTGCCAATGTACCACTTTTAAAATGTTTAAATGGGAGAGCATAAGCACGTTACCGATGGATAGCAGGAGTAAAGTGTGCAGAGTCCTATGGCCAACAAAAATGGGTACAGGTAAAGAATGTAAAAATCTGGGGAAATACCACACAAAAGGTAGTCATTTCACAACAGGTAACCTTGGTGCTATATGTAACTTGGAGTGTGGTGCTTAATCAAACTAAGCTGTTTCATATTGTATCCCACAGTTGTTTTTGGATACCATGTTGGGGTACGTTACAGACATCCATCATCTGTTTCTCTCGGGTCTCTTGTATCCCCAAAATGCTTTAAAAAGTATGTCTTATCTCTAAGTAGGTGGATATGTGTTTAAAATCCAATCACGGTGCAATGTAGTTTCTTCTCCTTGCTGGAACTGTATATTATGCATCAGTCATCGTTTACTTTCTTCCTTCGCTCTTTCATCTGAAGAAGTGAATATCCCAGTAAGAACCCGTCAAGGAAAGAAGTGCGACTATGATTTACATAGACACCTGACTAATAAAATCTCTTGAAATATAACTGCTCTATTGTGCTGCTTCATAAGGATGCATTGGACAGCTGAGGGTGTAGGCACCGCATCGCCCTGGCGACTGATGATAAATCTAATACTTTCTGAAGTAGACGAGGAAATAAGTGAGCTGAGCGCGAGCGATTGACTAATTATAACACGTAGCTCAGTTGGGAAGCGCACGGGCATTACAGCACCTTTCCTTTCTGTTCATTTCTACTTTAAATGTCAGAGTAAATTCATTTTGAAGGAAGACATTTTCTGATATTAAAGATATGCAAGCAGTGAAGCCCAAATGATTGATCCGCTCCGTCTCACTTACAACCCCACGCCATATGGTTCTTGCGAGCAGCAGAGATTGCTTCCAATGCTGCCAACGAGATGATGGGCTTCATTTATCAAGAACTCCAAACACCAGCTCTGTTTGCAATCTGCCTTTTTTCCTTGGCTGGTCATACATTTGTCTGCTGCTGCAAATTCTTTTACTGTACATGTTTGTGGTTTATTCAATACAATCATGAATAGAACATTAAGTGGATTTTCTCCTGTTTCCCCTATGAAAATGAATTGTCTTCATGCTGCCTTTTGAAGGTTCTTAGAAATTAGTTATTTGGGGCCATCATTGTTTTTTGTTTTATCAGTGTTGTTTATAAATCATAGGGGATGGTAAAGGGTGGAGTTGTCAGAGCACGTGGCAGCTCTCAAAATGGTGACAAATGATTCTATTTGGTTAGCTGTTTGCAGCATGTTGCTTTAAATATTGGACTCAGATTAGAAGGAAATGAATAAATCTCACCTGGAGCTTCATGATTTTGTATGTGTTTAATTTACTCTTTTTTGCTATTCAGAAAAAGCTCGTCACGTCTGGAAACCTACTCCTGGAAAACATTTGCGAATTTACAGTCATGAAAATGTGAATTCATTTCCGCATGTGAAATTGTATATAGTGCACAGTTGTGCACGGTGAAATGGTATTACATTCCGGCAATAGCATATTTTGTTCTTGTTTTGACTGTTCCCTTCTATTCTTCACTTTGCAAAGCAATTTACTCCTTCCCTGGCTGGACACATGTAAGTTTGAAACCTTTGCCAGAGTCAGACGGGATCGGAGATGACTTTGTAACTAGCAACAGATATTCTGTGAAGCCCTCTTCCTATTCATTCCACATTACTGGGAATACATTTAGTCACATCCCTTTATGAGTGCAAATCCAAATATTTGGAATTGGAAATGTGATTTTACTTTTGCTATTATACGTCTGACTGACATATGCAAATATTTGTATTTGTATTTATATTTTAGAATTTCTAAAGCGCATTATGCCCATAGACGGCAAAGCGCTGCCAACGGAAAATAAGCAACCAGACGAGGGTGCAATCACTTGACGGAGAATAGCCAAGACTTCAGTTGCCTATGGAAGATCATATGAGAGGCTAACCTGGAAATGTGGACCTGCAAAGTGTTCCTGTTTTACAGCCCATACCGAAAAGGTGCGACCACCTCATCCGGCCTTACGGGACATAGACATAATTATTCACCTTCCTCAGTGAAGAGTATCTCACTTGTCTTGTTGGTGAGTACCTATGAAATACTGACCTCAGGGGAAAAGGCCCCTGGAGGTGCAGCGCATTATGAGCCACACACACGGCTTTACAGGTCACCCTCTCCTTAGGCAGTGAGTGAAAAGAGTGAAAGCTTTCCCTCACTGAAAGGCGTTTAGTATATTCCGTACCAAGCAGGAGGCCGCATTTTGAATGTCCTCGAGTTTATTTGGAGATTTATTTCTGTTTAAATGGAGTGCTTTGCAGTAGTGAAGGTAATAACTACTGCCACTCTGAGCTCCAATAGGAGGAGCAGAAACATATTTGAAAAAAAATAAAAATAATGTAGAAGCATGTACTTATGGCCCTACTGACCTGAGTATCAAAGGTGAGTGTGTTGTTGAAGATGACTCCTAGGTTTTTAGTAGAGAGTACTGGAGTAGGTAGGGAGACACATGTCTCTGGCCACCACAGTTCTGACCACACCGAGTGCTGAGCCCCAAACAAATATACAGAGGTAATGAAGCAACAATACTTTCTGAGCATGATAAAGGCCAATGAGACAAAAACACATACATGTTAAGAGTGGAGTAACAGAGCGGCTTGCTGGAGATGTAGGAAACAAGCAGGAAACCATGTGTCAATCGTACAACACTAGACATGGAGCAAAAAAAGCCACTGGCAAATAGTGGGTAGCAGAGTAACCTGCTGGAGACGAAGGAAACCAACAGGAAATATGTTACAAATGTAAGATACTATCCAGGGAATCAAAAACCCTCCAGGAGATGAGTGGACAGTAGGGCTACCTGCTGGAGATGAAGGAAACCAGCAGGAAAACATGTTACAAATGTAAGATACTACCCAGGGAATAGGAAAGCATGCTGGAGATGAGTAGGGTAGCAGGGTATCCTGCTGCAGGTGAAGGAAACCAGCACGAAAACATACAAAAGGCATTGAGCACGTAAAGCTGCTGTAGATCAGTGAATGTTGGACCTGGCACTCTCTGCAGGACCACCCCAGATTTTTGCTTTCCCCTACTTTCCCCTGCTTTCATTGGCTAAAAACGTTTTTGTTGGCTGTACGTTTTCCTGCAAACCAGTCGTAAAATGATTGTGTACTCTTCAAAAGTGATAAATTGGCCTACACTTGATTAGTTCATTTAATTTACTTGCATGTCCCTAGTACATGGTACTGCCTGTTCCCAGAACCTGTAAAGTAAATGTTACTAGTGGGCTTCAGCACTCATTTTGCCACCCACTACCATATCCTTGTAAAGCATATCTCAGGCCTAACACTGCAGACAGTAGTGCAGTTTTAACCTGCAATCGTGACCTGGGAAAATAGCCTTTTTGCCAGGTCTAGTCCTTCCTTTTTAATAGTTATAGGTCACCCCTAAGGTAAGTCCTAAAGGATCATAGGGCAGATTGCATGGTATTTGAAAATGAGAAGATGTGTTCTTAAGTTATACATATCCTGGCAGTGATTTTCTATTGCAATAAAACTATCTGTCCTGTAGAATAACACTTGGTTATGTTATTTCAATTAATAAGTGCTAACTTCAGTTTGGGGTCAGATAGAGAAATGCTCTTTCCCCTCAAATAAATTGTAATTATAAAATCTTCTTTAACCCAATAACTGCTGGGCCAAACCACCCCCATGCTCAGACCCTTTTACTCAAGGTATCCACACCAAATTTGCATCCTTTCGTTTGACAATCCTGGGGATTCTAAAGGTAACCAGGGTTTATGGAGTACCCTTGAGGGGACCGAGAAAATATGCAAAATATAGTAAAATGTTGAGTTTTTTTTAGAAAAAAGGGAAACAAGCACTCACAATAAACAATTCAGTTTTTTCCCTAAAAGTGGCATTAACAAATGGTTTGCTGTGCCAAAGTCACAATTTTCCCAGCTTTCAGGAACATACAGAGCTGAATCACAAAACCTGATTTTCCACCACAGTATTGACATTTTTCCAAAGAGATAGACTATTTTCCTATTTTTTGTGCTCTCAACCTGCTTCTAATTTGTCATGAAGGGTTTGTAGGTTCTCCAAGAACTCAGGGTACCCAGAGCCAACAACTGTGGTACACTGTACAATGGTTTATCATTGTTTACAGAGTACAGACCAATTCATATGGTGAAATATGTAGAATGAAAAATGGGAAACCTATGTATTTCTGAAATGGGCACGAGATATGTGGTTTAAGAGCAGTGGTTACTTCCACAAATTGTGGGTACCCATAGTAGTGTATGATTTATAGGGTCTTTTTCAAAAAGTCTTCTTTCTTATACACAGGCTTACTGTAGGAGGCTGGACTGGCTTGTAGTGAGTACCAAGGGGTACTTACACCTTGCACCAGGCCCAGGTATCCCTTATTAGTGTGTAGGGTGTCTAGTAGCTTAGGCTGATAGATAATGGTAGCTTAGCAGAGCAGCTTAGGCTGAACTAGGAGACGTGTGAAGCTACTACAGTACCACAAGTGTCACTTGCACAATATCATAAGAAAACACAATACACAGTTATACTAAAAATAAAGGTACTTTATTTTTATGACAATATGCCAAAGTATCTTAGAGTGTACCCTCAGTGAGAGGATAGGAAATATACACAAGATATATGTACACAATACTAAAAATATGCAGTATAGTCTTAGAAAACAGTGCAAACAATGTATAGTTACAATAGGATGCAATGGGGACACATAGGGATAGGGGCAACACAAACCATATACTCCAAAAGTGGAATGCGAACCTCGAATGGACCCCAAACCTATGTGACCTTGTAGAGGGTCGCTGGGACTATTAGAAAATAGTGAGAGTTAGAAAATTAGCCCTCCCCAAGACCCTGAAAAGTGAGTGCAAAGTGCACTAAAGTTCCCCAAAAGACAAAGAAGTCGTGATAGAGGAATAATGCAGGAAAGACACAAACCAACAATGCAACAACGGTGGATTTCCAATATAGGGTACCTGTGGAACAAGGGGACCAAGTCCAAAAGTCATAAGCAAGTCGGAGATGGGCATATGCCCAGGAAATGCCAGCTGTGGGTGCAAAGGAGCTTCTACTGGACAGAAAAAGCTGAGGTTTCTGCAGGAACGAAAAGGGCTAGAGACTTCCCCTTTGGTGGACGGATCCCCCTCGCCGTGGAGAGTCGTGCAGAAGTGTTTTCCCACCGAAAAAACACCAACAAGCCTTGCTAGCTGCAAATCGTGTGGTTAGCATTTTTGGACGCTGCTGTGGCCCAGGAGGGACCAGGAGGTCGCAAATTGGACCAGGAGGTAGAGGGGACATCGAGCAAGACAAAGAGCCCTCTCAGCAGCAGGTAGCACCCGGAGAAGTGCCAGAAACAGGCACTACGAGGATGCGTGAAACAGTGCTCACCCGAAGTTACACAAAGGAGTCCCACGTCGCCGGAGACCAACTTAGAAAGTCGTGCAATGCAGGTTAGAGTGCCGTGGACCCAGGCTTGGCTGTGCACAAAGGATTTCTGCCGGAAGTGCACAGGGGCCGGAGAAGTTGCAAAAGTCACAGTTACCAACAATGCAGTCTGGCGTGGGGAGGCAAGGACTTACCTCCACCAAACTTGGACTGAAGAGTCACTGGACTGTGGGAGTCACTTGGACAGAGTTGCTGGATTCAAGGGACCTCGCTCGTTGTGCTGAGAGGAGACCCAAGGGACTGGTAATGCAGCTTTTTGGTGCCTGCGGTTGCAGGGGGAAGATTCCGTCGACCCACGGGAGATTTCTTCGGAGCTTCTAGTGCAGAGAGGAGGCAGACTACCCCCACAGCATGCACCACCAGGAAAACAGTCGAGAAGGCGGCAGGATCAGCGTTACAGAATTGCAGTAGTCGTCTTTGCTACTTTGTTGCAGTGTTGCAGGCTTCCAGCGCGGTCAGCAGTCGATTCCTTGGCAGAAGGTGAAGAGAGAGATGCAGAGGAACTCTGATGAGCTCTTGCATTCGTTATCTAAAGTTTCCCCAGAGACAGAGACCCTAAATAGCCAGAAAAGAGGGTTTGGCTACCTATGAGAGAGGATAGGCTACTAACACCTGAAGGAGCCTATCAGAAGGAGTCTCTGACGTCACCTGCTGGCACTGGCCACTCAGAGCAGTCCAGTGTGCCAGCAGCACCTCTGTTTCCAAGATGGCAGAGGTCTGGAGCACACTGGAGGAGCTCTGGACACCTCCCAGGGGAGGTGCAGGTCAGGGGAGTGGTCACTCCCATTTCCTTTGTCCAGTTTCACGCCAGAGCAGGGCTAAGGGGTCCCTGAACCGGTGTAGACTGGCTTATGCATAATTGGGCACATCTGTGCCCAAGAAAGCATTTCCAGAGGCTGGGGGAGGCTACTCCTCCCCTGCCTTCACACCATTTTCCAAAGGGAGAGGGTGTAACACCCTCTCTCAGAGGAAGTCCTTTGTTCTGCCATCCTGGGACAAGCCTGGCTTGACCCCAGGGGGGCAGAAACCTGTCTGAGGGGTTGGCGGCAGCAGCAGCAGCTGCTGTGAAACCCCAGGAAAGGCAGTTTGGCAGTACCAGGGTCTGTGCTACAGACCACTGGGATCATGGAATTGTGCCAACAATGCCAGGATGGCATAGAGGGGGCAATTCCATGATCTTAGACATGTTACATGGCCATATTCGGAGTTACCATTGTGAAGCTACATATAGGTATTGACCTATATGTAGTGCACGCGTGTAATGGTGTCCCCGCACTCACAAAGTTCAGGGAATTGGCCCTGAACAATGTGGGGGCACCTTGGCTAGTGCCAGGGTGCCCTCACACTAAGTAACTTTGCACCTAACCTTTACCAGGTAAAGGTTAGACATATAGGTGACTTATAAGTTACTTAAGTGCAGTATAAAATGGCTGTGAAATAACGTGGACGTTATTTCACTCAGGCTGCAGTGGCAGGCCTGTGTAAGAATTGTCAGAGCTCCCTATGGGTGGAAAAAGAAATGCTGCAGCCCATAGGGATCTCCTGGAACCCCAATACCCTGAGTACCTCAGTACCATATACTAGGGAATTATAAGGGTGTTCCAGAAAGCCAATGTAAATTGGTAAAATTGGTCACTAGCCTGTTAGTGACAATTTGAAAGAAATGAGAGAGCATAACCACTGAGGTTCTGGTTAGCAGAGCCTCAGTGAGACAGTTAGGCATCACACAGGGAACACATACCTATAGGTCACAAACTTATGAGCACTGGGGTCCTGACTAGCAGGGTCCCAGTGACACATAACAAACATACTGAAAACATAGGGTTTTCACTATGAGCACTGGGCCCTGGCTAGCAGGATCCCAGTGAGACAGTGAAAACACCCTGACATACACTCACAAACAGGCCAAAAGTGGGGGTAACAAGGCTAGAAAGAGGCTACTTTCTCACACAACCCCCCCCAAACGAAGGACAATAAGGCTAACCTTGGCCAGTTGAGACTTTATTGTCTAAGTGGTGATAAGTAGAGAGTAACTCTGCAATAGACTGGTTACTCCCTTTATCATCCACTATATGGTTACTTCCCTGTGGGGATGTAAACCACCCTGTTTGAAGTTTTTTAGCTAAGCAACAATGTGAAGATGTATTTTCAGAGTTTATATCAGTAAGTTTTAGTTTAGAGCAGTGGGAATTATCCACTGAACCTATTTGTAGTGATGGAAATGCCAGACAGGGATGCTGTCTCAGAAAAGCCATAGCTGGGCAAAAACTTTGTCCATATGGCTGGAAGAGAGAACAGGGATGCTGTTTCTCTTGAGTTGGAGCAGGGCAGGGATGCTGTCCTATGAGCTCCACACTAGGGCAGGGATGCTGTCCTAAGTGTTGTGAGGCAGTGCAGAGTTTCTGCACTAAAGTTTCTCTGGGAAGGTTGGAGGGATGCTCCATGTTAACTAAAATGGTGCTCTTTTTCCCACCAATGTTAGTTATCCCACAGAGAGGTACTTCTACCTCAGGGAGACCAGCTTTGCCAGCTGATGATTTTTTTGGAACAGGTGCCACCCCAGGAGAGGTTTCTCCCACCACAGGAATGGTATCCTGAATGGTAGGGTGGTTAGGGGATACTGTGATACCCTTTTTACCTGTTGATGGAGAGGGATCCTGAGTTTTCAGGCCTTCTCTCCTTTGCTTTTTCATTTCAGTAGAAATGAGAGGGAACAATTCCTCAGGGATGCCCAGCATGGCTGCATGGGCATAAAACTCTACATCAGCCCAACCTGAGGCCTCTAGGTCATTACCTAAGAGACAGTCTACAGGTAAGCTAGGTGATACCACCACCTGCTTAGGGCCAGTAACTCCACCCCAACTAAACTGAATTATAGCTAAGGGAAGAAACTTAGTGGAGTTATGGACATCAATAATTTTATACTGTTGTCCAATGATGTGTTGTTCAGGAGCCACTAGGTTTTCAGTCACCAAAGTGATACTGGCACCTGTGTCCCTGTAGGCCAAGGCCTCAACACCATTTATTGAAACTGTCTGCCTGTACTTATCCATTGTAAGGGGACAAGCAGCCAGTGTGGCAAGGCCAATGCCACTAGGTGTGACAGAAACTGTCTTGGGATTGACTACCCCAGTTTCTACTATGGACCCATAAGTGAACCCAACTACACCCTTAACTTGACTGTTGCCAGCAGTCCCACCACTAGTACCACTACTGCTAGGGGCACTAGAGCTTGATGTATTAGTGGTGGTAGGCTCAGGGGGTTTACCTGGACAGGACTTATCCCCTGGCCTATGGCCTCTGTTTTTACACACAAAGCACCAAGGCTTTTTAAATTGTGTAGGTTGAGAAGAAGAGGAAGAATTTGTTTTATCCCCACCCCCTGAAGAGTGTTTAAGATTTGAAGTGGGATCCTTGGTTTTACCCTTATCCCCATGCTTATCTTGAGACTTTTCACCATCTTTCTTCTTAGTGTTCTCTTTGTCACCCCCTGTATGAACTTTTTTGTTCACCCTTGTTCTGACCCATTTGTCTGCCTTCTTTCCCAATTCTTGGGGAGAGGTCAGATCAGAGTCCACCAAGTACTGGTGCAACAAATCAGACACACAATTATTAAGAATATGCTCTCTCAGGATCAAGTTATACAGGCTTTCAAAGTCAGTAACCTTACTGCCATTTAACCACCCCTCCAAGGCCTTCACTGAATGGTCAATGAAATCAACCCAGTCTTGTGAAGACTCCTTTTTGGTCTCTCTGAACTTTATCCTGTATTGTTCAGTGGTTAAGCCATAACCATCCAGGAGTGCATTCTTAAGTACTGTAAAATTATTGGCATCACTTTCTTTCACAGTAAGGAGCCTATCCCTACCTTTTCCACTAAATGATAGCCATAGGATAGCAGCCCACTGCCTTTGAGGGACATCCTGTACAACACAGGCCCTCTCAAGTGCAGCAAACCACTTGTTAATGTCATCCCCCTCCTTATAAGGGGGAACTATCTTATGCAGATTCCTGGAATCATGCTCTTTTGCAGGATGACTATGGGGAATACTGCTGCTGCCACCATGGGTTTCTAAACCCAACTTCTGTCTTTCCTTCTCTATTTCTAAAGACTGTCTATCCAAATCCAGCTGTTGCTTTTTAAGCTTCAGTCTGGTTTGTTCCACCCTCAACTTATTGAGTTCCCTTTCTAACAATCTGTCATCAGGGTTGGTGGGAGGGACATTTCTAGATACAGAGGTATGATGGGAATGAACAGAAGGAGACCTGTCCCTTACAGAGGGCACCCTAACAGCTTGGCTGACAGTGTAATGTGAGAGCACATCATCTGTATGATGTGACTCCACCTCAGTACCAACTATGCTAGACTGTCTTGTAATGGGCAGGCTAAGAAGTTTCTTTCCTGAACCTTTACCTGGGGGAGTCCCTGGATCAGATTGAGAACCATTAGCTACTTTTTCAACAGATGGGGCACTTTTAGCCTTATCTTGTTCTCTAAGCATGTTAAGTAACAGTTCCAAGGAAGGATTCTTCCCTACACTCAAACCTCTCTCTATGCAGAGACTCCTTGCTCCTTTCCAGCTAAGGTGATCATATGCAATCTTAGACAGGTCAACATTTTGGCCTGTGCCAGACATTTTTAGAGAGAGTTAAAGTGATAGAAAAAGAGAAAAAAGTTTTCAGAACTTTTTAGAAAGACAGAAAAAACTTTTAAAACTTTTAAGAACTTTTTGAAAGTTTAGAAGTACTTTTCAGCACTTTTAGAAAAGAGTGAAAAGAGGAAATGCAAAACTTTTTAGTTATGTGTACACACACTGAACTTGTTTTGTATATTTTTCTCTTATGAAAAGTACAATGACAAGAGTGGTAAGTAGTCTCAAAGCACTTATCCCACCGCTGCACAACCAATATAGGAGGCTGGACTGGCTTGTAGTGAGTACCAAGGGGTACTTACACCTTGCACCAGGCCCAGGTATCCCTTATTAGTGTATAGGGTGTCTAGCAGCTTAGGCTGATAGATAATGGTAGCTTAGCAGAGCAGCTTAGGCTGAACTAGGAGACGTGTGAAGCTACTACAGTACCACAAGTGTCACTTGCAAAATATCATAAGAAAACACAATACACAGTTATACTAAAAATAAAGGTACTTTATTTTCATGACAATATGCCAAAGTATCTTAGAGTGTACCCTCAGTGAGAGGATAGGAAATATACACAAGATATATGTACACAATACTAAAAATATGCAGTATAGTCTTAGAAAACAGTGCAAACAATGTATAGTTACAATAGGATGCAATGGGGCCACATAGGGATAGGGGCAACACAAACCATATACTCCAAAAGTGGAATGCGAACCACGAATGGACCCCAAACCTATGTGACCTTGTAGAGGGTCGCTGGGACTATTAGAAAATAGTGAGAGTTAGAAAATTAGCCCTCCCCAAGACCCTGAAAAGTGAGTGCAAAGTGCACTAAAGTTCCCCAAAAGACAAAGAAGTCGTGATAGAGGAATAATGCAGGAAAGACACAAACCAACAATGCAGCAACAGTGGATTTCCCTTGGTCCCCTTGTTCCTGTGGAACAAGGGGACCAAGTCCAAAAGTCATAAGCAAGTCGGAGATGGGCATATGCCCAGGAAATGCCAGCTGTGGGTGCAAAGGAGCTTCTACTGGACAGAAGAAGCTGAGGTTTCTGCAGGAACGAAAAGGGCTAGAGACTTCCCCTTTGGTGGACGGATCCCTCTCGCCATGGACAGTTGTACAGAAGTGTTTTCCCTCCGAAAGAACGCCAACAAGCCTTGCTAGCTGCAAATCGTGCAGTTAGCGTTTTTGGACGCTGCTGTGGCCCAGGAGGGACCAGGAGGTCGCAAATTGGACCAGGAGGTAGAAGGGACGTCGAGCAAGACAAGGAGCCCTCTCAGCAGCAGGTAGCACCCGGAGAAGTGCCAGAAACAGGCACTACGAGGATGCGTGAAACGGTGCTCACCTGAAGTTACCCAAAGGAGTCCCACGTCGCCGGAGACCAACTTAGAAAGTCGTGCAATGCAGGTTAGAGTGCCGTGGACCCAGGCTTGGCTGTGCACAAAGGATTTCCGCCGGAAGTGCACAGGGGCCGGAGAAGTTGCAAAAGTCACGGTTACCAACAATGCAGTCTGGCGTGGGGAGGCAAGGACTTACCTCCACCAAACTTGGACTGAAGAGTCACTGGACTGTGGGAGTCACTTGGACAGAGTTGCTGGATTCAAGGGACCTCGCTCGTCGTGCTGAGAGGAGACCCAAGGGACCGGTAATGCAGCTTTTTGGTGCCTGCGGTTGCAGGGGGAAGATTCCGTCGACCCACGGGAGATTTCTTCGGAGCTTCTAGAGCAGAGAGGAGGCAGACTACCCCCACAGCATGCACCACCAGGAAAACAGTCAAGAAGGCGGCAGGATCAGCGTTACAGAGTTGCAGTAGTCGTCTTTGCTACTTTGTTGCAGTGTTGCAGGCTTCCAGCGCGGTCAGCAGTCGATTCCTTGGCAGAAGGTGAAGAGAGAGATGCAGAGGAACTCTGATGAGCTCTTGCATTCGTTATCTAAAGTTTCCCCAGAGACAGAGACCCTAAATAGCCAGAAAAGAGGGTTTGGCTACCTAGGAGAGAGGATAGGCTACTAACACCTGAAGGAGCCTATCAGAAGGAGTCTCTGACGTCACCTGCTGGCACTGGCCACTCAGAGAAGTCCAGTGTGCCAGCAGCACCTCTGTTTCCAAGATGGCAGAGGTCTGGAGCACACTGGAGGAGCTCTGGACACCTCCCAGGGGAGGTGCAGGTCAGGGGAGTGGTCACTCCCCTTTCCTTTGTCCAGTTTCGCGCCAGAGCAGGGCTAAGGGGTCCCTGAACCGGTGTAGACTGGCTTATGCAGAATTGGGCACATCTGTGCCCAAGAAAGCATTTCCAGAGGCTGGGGAGGCTTCTCCTCCCCTGCCTTCACACCATTTTCCAAAGGGAGAGGGTGTAACACCCTCTCTCAGAGGAAGTCCTTTGTTCTGCCATCCTGGGACAAGCCTGGCTTGACCCCAGGGGGGAAGAAACCTGTCTGAGGGGATGGCAGCAGCAGCAGCTGCAGTGAAACCCCAGGAAAGGCAGTTTGGCAGTACCAGGGTCTGTGCTACAGACCACTGGGATCATGGAATTGTGCCAACAATGCCAGGATGGCATAGAGGGGGCAATTCCATGATCTTAGACATGTTACATGGCCATATTCGGAGTTACCATTGTGAAGCTACATATAGGTATTGACCTATATGTAGTGCACGCGTGTAATGGTGTCCCCGCACTCACAAAGTTCAGGGAATTGGCCCTGAACAATGTGGGGGCACCTTGGCTAGTGCCAGGGTGCCCTCACACTAAGTAACTTTGCACCTAACCTTTACCAGGTAAAGGTTAGACATATCGGTGACTTATAAGTTACTGAAGTGCAGTGTAAAATGGCTGTGAAATAACGTGGACGTTATTTCACTCAGGCTGCAGTGGCAGGCCTGTGTAAGAATTGTCAGAGCTCCCTATGGGTGGCAAAAGAAATGCTGCAGCCCATAGGGATCTCCTGGAACCCCAATACCCTGGGTACCTCAGTACCATATACTAGGGAACTATAAGGGTGTTCCAGAAAGCCAATGTAAATTGGTAAAATTGGTCACTAGCCTGTTAGTGACAATTTGAAAGAAATGAGAGAGCATAACCACTGAGGTTCTGGTTAGCAGAGCCTCAGTGAGACAGTTAGGCATCACACAGGGAACACATACCTATAGGTCACAAACTTATGAGCACTGGGGTCCTGACTAGCAGGGCCCCAGTGACACATAACAAACATACTGAAAACATAGGGTTTTCACTATGAGCACTGGGCCCTGGCTAGCAGGATCCCAGTGAGACAGTGAAAACACACTGACATACACTCACAAACAGGCCAAAAGTGGGGGTAACAAGGCTAGAAAGAGGCTACTTTCTCACACTTACAATTCACAAATGCAGCGAAATCCAATTGGTAATAAAAGATGTTCTACTATTCTATGTGCCCACATGTCTTCTGATAAAAATGGTACCTCACTTGTGGGTGTAGGCCTAGTGCACGCAACAGGAAACAGCCAAGAGCACAGAATGAACGCGTCACATTTTACCACTGAAAACTGACAATTTTTTCCAGCATTGGTAGCTGTAGATTTTGGACCCTAGCTCAGCTGGCACCTGGAGAAATTGAGCAAATCTTTGCTTTTTTTGAAAACTAGACACCTAGGGGTATCCTGCATGGAGTGACTTGTGTGGCTCTCATCGGGTGCTTCTACCCAGAATACCTTGCAAAACTCAAGCCTCAAACTTTGATTAAAAAACACATTTTCTTCACAATACTGTGATGGAAAGTTCTAGAATCTGTGGGGAGCAGTTACTTGTTTGGCTCTCACCAGGTTTTTTTTTTAGCCAGAGCCCCTGCAAACCTCAAATTTTCAATATGAAAACACATTTTCCTCACATTTCTGTGATAGAAAGTTCTGGAATCTGCAGGGAGCCCCACACTTCCTCTGACTCTGCATTACTCCAAGTCTCCCGATTAAAATGTTACCTCACTTGTATGGGTAGGGCTAGTGCCCGCTGCAGGAAATGGGCCAAAATGCAACATGGATGCATCTCATTTTCCCATTGAAAACCGACTCTTTTTTCCAATTAGGGTAGCTGTAGATTGCCATGCCATGCTGAGCCTACTTATAAATGACTGCCAAGCTGGTTATCAATTCAAAAACATTCACAGAAGCCATCGAAAAGGCAGTTCCTGTCAATGCCTTTTTTATATTTGGTGCACTACTCCATCAACAGGACAGAGCCATAAATCAGTTGTAAAAAAAAATTTAAAAGCAAAACATCGAAGCCATATTTTATTTCTTCCTATAGCAAGGGTGGAATTAGACAGTTATCACTAGCCCATACCATCAAGGTTTTCCAGGTGGTGAAGGACAGTGAAAACTGACCTGTATGTCTGCACCTCTAAATTAGGTGGGCAGACATAGAGCTCAGTCGCAGATGGCCCTTACTCAGTCGGGAGAAGGGAGAGGTGCGACCATGCAGAGATAGGGTAGGCTTCCCCATGGTTACACTAATGGTCCGTCTGAAAATATATAGAGCAGCCAGACCACTATCTTCATGGTAAGGGTACTCTGTTGCCATTGCAAAGGAGCATCCTTACGGCCACAGATATAAATATGGTACTCATTTTTTAAAAGTTAATCCACCACTTAAACTGGTTGTTTTTAGCACCTGCAGAAATCCTAGATTTAAAGCCAAAATACTTATCAAAGTATCTGAATATTGAAACCAAGACTACAGAAGGTGAGCTATAAAGCCGCGTCAAGGCACCAACAGCTTTATAGTCCATTCACATACCATTCATGCACCACACACAAGCCTGCATGGGGCCAATCCAATAGATCAGTGCACTCACATCAATGTACCACTGCTATGCATGGGCCCATCACATTCATATGCCACAGGATGGGATACTCATTCAAAGCAACCTCTCAACCAGTCATCATCCAAATTACACACAAACACATTACAAACAAACCTCTATCAACCCATATGTCTAGGCATGTTGACAGTTGGTGCAGCCGCAACCGTCAGAAATAAAAAAAAACAGTTTGCTTACATTTTTACCATCTGTCAAGTAACCACCTGCATTCTTGACAATACCGAAGGCATGCATAGTGAACCTTTATTAAAGGCTCCTATGACAGCCACATGAGGCTCAGGAACACGTCTTACATGCATATTTAGCACACTCACTGTTGTAAATCCAACTCCTTCCAGTTTGTGGATGTAAGTTGGAGGTGTCTGAGAATGCATTGTGAGGCTTACAATGCTCAAACTGAGTGAGCATATCTACCTTTAAAACTAAGGCAAACATGCTGGAGAATACTGCCCAAGTTCCCTTAACAAGCATGAGCGGATAGCCTGTCCGTTCATGTATGCTATCTCCTGGTGAATCATAACATGTTTTGAAAGCAACTAAGCGAGGGAATGTCGTTGTATCGACTTGTAGTAAGTCTTCGGGTCTCATTAGATCGAAAGAAGCCTGACTAAAGTTCCCTAGAAACAGTGGTATCTTGGGTACTTCAAATAGGCTGTAAGCAATATGTGCAACAGTACTTCAACACAGAGGTCCTTATTATGAGTGTGGTGGTCTTAAGACCAGTAAAGACCGCCGCATTACGAGTTTGGTGGTTTGGCCGAAGCCAAACCGCCACAACGCTGCCAGTCCCGCCAGTGCGGTCAGACCATCGCAGCCAGCGGTGAGCACCTCCGAGCCGGCGGCATACCAAAGACTGCTGGCCATATTACGAGGCAGCTAATCACCAGGCTCCTCCCAGCTGTCAAAAATCCTGGCGGTGACACACCCGGTGACAGGAGTTCCCATTCCTGTCACCGGCACACACACCCCCACACATCCACACACTTACAGACATACTCCCCACATGTCCACACACTTTCTGACATACACCCCCACTTGCCCACGGACTTCCTGACACACACCCTGACCCGACTGCACACAAACACCTCCACCTGACTGCACACATCCAGACAAGCACCCCCTCCGCATTCATACACACACACCCCCTCAACATACATGCACACCCCTCCTCATACATGCACATCCCTGCACACATGTACCCCCTCCACACACGCATAAAGACATACACACATGCACACCCATTCCGACACACACACATGCTTGCACACATACACGCACACACCACGCACAGGCACCTACCACAAACCCCCCCTTTTGGTCAGTCCACCTACCTGTCTGGGCTGTACAGCAGCCCACGGCGAGGTGGTTGTCCAGGAGGGGGTGGATGTCGGCAGTTCCATTGTCAATGCTACACCACCGAGCAAGGACTGCTGTGCCAAAGTACTTCTCTTAATATGGCGGGCAGAGTCCTTGCGGAGTGGCCGTGCTGGCGGTGGAACTGCCTCTCACCCACCATCAGTCAGGCGGATGGTGTCAGATTTCTGCCTGTTTATGGGCGGAAATCCATTGGTGAGTCATAATACGGTGGTCTTCGGCACCTGCTTAGAAGTCAAAATGAACACCAGAGTCTACATTGTGTACTGGGCACTTGGTTAGTCAGACAGTTCCAGTGGAATAAACAAATTATTCAGGAGAAGTACACCTTTCTATCTTGTGGAGAAAGTGGTCACAACTACACATACAGACAAAGCAAACAATGCAAAACAGGGAGCCCGGTTCCTCAGACCATCCCATAAAGGTTGGTAATTGGATTACTCAGGAAAAGAACAGCTTTTGATTGTGTCATGCTGTTTCATGATCTGCATCATCTAGTCAATCTAGTTAAAACTTTACAGTTTTGCCACACAGAGAACTCCGTGCCAATGTGGCTTATGTTGTGTACACCATTATGTGCAGTGTGGAGACTATAATGCACTTGTCATTTAGTGAACAGAACACCAACCACATTCTGATGCCAGATAAAGGTGTTGAGCAGTCCATGATTTCTTCAAGTACAGGAACAAAAATTCTATGACTGCTTGCCTAGCACAGTAGTGGCCCACGGAAGGTAGGTATCCATGCACAGCCATTGAAAGGTTTACTTTATGGCAGATCCACCTCAGTCAATTTTCCAATACTTCACTTTTGTATGGTACAACATAAAGCAAGTAGGAAAACACAGGGTAGGTTGAGATGGGCACTGTGGACAGTAAACACAACTCTCCTGCCTCTTTCGTTGCTTAGACTCCTGCAGTCTCGGCACGTCCTCCAAAACACATGAAGTGAAGGGTGCTGCTTCTGTAGCAGTAAGACTCTCAAGAGTGGTCAACTGAAAATTAAGGAAAGACATAAGTCTTCTCATGGTGGCCTGATGATAAACAACATATGCATTGTATGTTGCCATCTGGATCAAGTGGGTAAACAGTTTCTTATACCAAGTGAGAGTTTTACAACTCGCGTTGTATGGCTTAAGAACCAGGTCATTCTGATCTGCTCTGCCCAAGTACTTGTTGTAATCAAGTATGCAGGTAGGCTTGTGAAATTCAGCCATCTGACTCCAAACTGTGATGGGGAAGTGCTCTCATCATGAATTGTGGTGAGCATGTACACATAACAAAGAGAACTTGACTGCAAGAAGTTTGTTGGAATGCAATGCAGTGATCTGGGATTTTTTGAGGTTCTTACAAACAAGCTCCAGTGGGAATTCTTAGTGGTGACAATGAACTGTACCACATGGGCAGCTTTGTATAGCTCACTGAACAGCTCTACCCCCTATAGAAATTGTTCACATAAACGTTATAAACTTTGTGAAGGAGCAGCTGAAAAAGCTCCTATACAATCTTTCCTGTGACTTTTAGCGTGGAAGAGCAAACTACAGAGTTTAGAGTGGGGTCCTTCCTTGTATACACTCTCAAGCTGTACACATGGCCAGTAGAGCTCTCAAGCAGCATGTACAACTTGATGCCATAGTGAGCTCTTTTATCGCAATACAGTGCCTGAACAGTAGCCACCCTTTGTAAAGGATCAAGGACTGATTGATGGCTATATTCTTTTCAGGAGTATAAATCTCTGAAAACCTAGCAGACACTTGTTTCACAACAGGCTGCAGTTTGAAAAACCTGTCATGGCCTGGTTGGCTTTGGGGAAACGCAGCAGAATTGTCATTGAAATGCAGGATATGCTACAATAGCAAAAAAATATTTCCGCTCATGCGGCATGAAGATGGGGGTAACCCAAACCATGCAAGTAGACAAGTAAGACTGCAAGGTTGGTTTCTACACCAACCCCATTTTAAGCGTAAGGCCCAAAAATATCTTCTACTCCTCAAGTTAAGTGAGAGTCTACTGGTGTGCCCTAGAATGAGTTCCCACAGTTCCTCCACACTCCCTCAGAAATAGTTTGGCATGCACATTTGTTTGCTGCACCATTTGCTTAAGGAAATCAACATCCAAAAAGAGATAGATGTAGTTAATTAACAAACAACTGGCCATATCAACTTTACATCCAGCCTCACCAGTGAAAAGTGAAATTTGGGACTGAACTAAATTGGAGGACTGTCAAGAGAGCACTCCTTTTGTGATTAACACCACATGTGCTTGCTCTCTGTGTTGATCTAACATAAAGGCCCTCATTACAACATTGGCGGTAAAAGCCGCTTACCGCTGTGCAGAAGACTACCAACACACCGCCGAGGAAATCCGCCACAGCTATTATGACCCACAGCTCGGAATCCGCCAAAATTCAGATGCCCACACAAGCGCCACACCAAAGGTCAGTGATAAACTGGCGAAAACAAATCCTCCACCGTCATGCCAACAGAAATACGCCCACACTATCACGACCCACGAATCCACGCGGTGGTCTTTCAACCGCGGTATTCCATTGGCGGTACACACCGCTGCAAAATACACACACGTCTACAAAACACAGCCACATTGGACAAATCGAAATACACACACCTGATACACATACACACACCACTCCCACACACCCAATCCAATATAAAACATCCACCCACATCACCCACCAACCCTTACGACCAGAATTGCGACTGAAGGCCAGAGAGAGACACCACCAGAAACAACACTAGCATTCACAGGCACTCAACACCATCACGCACACAACATCCAAGCACCTCACACAACACACCACTAAATATCACCACACTTATCACTACACACACCAACCCACACATCACCCACACCACCCCATGCAACGGCAAAGACACCCCAGGTTCTCTGAGGAGGAGCTCAGGGTCATGGTGGAGGAAATCATCCGGGTAGAGCCACAGCTATTCAGATCACAGGTGCAGCACACCTCTATAGCAAGGAAGATGGAGCTATGGCGCAGAATAGTGGACAGGTCAACGCAGTGGGACAGCACCCAAGAAATAGGGATGACATCAGGAAGAGGTGGAACGACCTACGGGGGAAGGTGTGTTCCGTGGTCTCAAGACACCACCTTGCGGTTCAGCGGACTGGCGGCGGACCCCCACCTCCTCCCCCACAACTAACAACATGGGAGGAGCAAGTCTTGGCGATTCTGCATCCTGAGGGCCTCACAGGAGTAGATGGAGGAATGGACTCTGGTAAGTCAAATCTTAACTATTACATCCCCCACCCTACTTGCATGCTATCACATACCCCCACCCTCGCCCTCACCCCCATCACTCCAACTCCTCACAAATGTCCCAACATCACAAACCACACATCCTAACACCAAGCCCTGCATGCAACAACAAATCATGGACACCCATCACCAAAGCATGGCCACTGCACATACCCATACACCCCACTAAAGCACCATCACACAAGGTCCCACACAGGAATGCAAGCACTGGGGTACACGGTCACCCACCTATTGCACACCATAACACACACAGATGTAATAAACATCCTTTTATACCCCTGCAGGACCCCTACCCAACGTCACCGGACAGGAGGGTCCACACATGTCCACACCACCAACAGAAGAGGCCCACAGTGGTGACAGCAGCTCTGTCCAACTGGATCTAGATGACCAGCCCGGCCCATCAGGGACCTCTGAACAGTCGGTTCCCCTGACACAGTCACAGGCCACCACAGAGCTTCCCCCCTCTGGAAACACCAGCACAGCACCCACCCAGCGGGCCCATACCTTTGTCCCCAGGACACGTCAAGCAGCAGTGTGTCCACCACTACAGGGAAACCAGGCTAACCCACCACCCCAACAACAACAGGGACCTGGGGGCACTGTTCAGGGGACAGAGGCCCAGGGAAACAGGCGAACTGGGAGGGCTGTTGTGCGACAGGGGGAGGACATGCCAAGGGAACCCACTCTCCACGAGGCCCTCTCCAACATCATGGGAGCCTACCACCACTCCCAGGAGACGATGGCAACGGTACTGGCCAAGTTTCAGGAGACCCAGCGCCTGTAGGAGGAACAGTATTTGGGCTTCAGGGAGGAACTCAGATCCATCAATTTCACCCTGGGCACCATCGTAGGAGTGGTGAAGGAAGTACTCAACACCAGGAGGGACACTGTGACACAACAAGGGGCCCCTGACACTAGCCTGGACGATGAACTGCCCACCACCTCCTTCGGTGCTAGTGGACAGGACGCCCGCCACAGGACCACCACACCAGCACCCCACCCCCTGCAGAGGGAGAACAACCCCACAAACGGTCCCTGAGATCCAGGACAAAGACAGAGAACGATGCCAAGACCCCCGCCAAGAAATTAGACCACCCTGAATGTCATCCTTCTGTCCCACTTTGTCACCCTGTCCATCCTCAAACTGCCCCAGCTCCACTTCCTATGCCCATTTGGGCAATGCACCTGTGAGGCTAATAGACTGGACTCTGCCATGGACATTCCTCCACCATCACCCCTCACCATTTTACAACCCCCTCCAATATTGAGCACTTAAATAAACACCCTTGAAGCACAAAACAATCTGGAGTCAGTCTGTGATTTTGAAATAGTGTATTAGCAATTAGTGTCAAAATGCTCTTTCAAATGTAATGTCAACATACCTATGTCACACAGCTCTAGTCCATGAGGAGACACAGCAGATGTCACACAGTGGGACCCACATCTGTGAAATCGAAAGGGAAAGTGACAACTCAGTGACCATACACTGGGTGAAAAAGACAGACAGTAGAGAGGTAGTAGTGTTAAAGTACATGTAGTAGGCAGGTTTGTATTCTTACCGGTGTCTCAATGGAAATATTGCAGGATCACCGAGTTCCTGTTGTCGATGTCCTCTTCTTCTGCTTCCTCGTCTTCACTGTCCACAGGCTCCACAGCTGCAACAACACCGCCATCTGGACCATCTTCCTGCAGAAAAGGCACTTGTCGTCGCAAAGATAAGTTGTGAAGCATACAGCAGGCCACGACGATCTGGCACACCTTCTTTGGTAAGTAGAATAGGGAACCAACTGTCATATGTAGGCACCTGAACCTGGCCTTCAGGAGGCCGAAGGTCCGCTCTATTATCCGCCGAGTTCGCCCATGGGCCTCATTGTAGCTTTCCTCTGCCCTTGTCCTGCGATTCCTCACTGGGGTCAGTAGCCATGACAGGTTGGGGTAACCAGAGTCACCTGCAAATGGCGAGGGACAACTGTTAGACACACACTAACCTGTTGGGATATCCCCAGACCCAGTAAACCATTACCACTGACTTGCTTCTAGGTGCTCACCCAATAGCCACACACGGTGCCTCTGGAGTTGACCCATCACATAAGGGATGCTGCTATTCCGCAGGATGTAAGCGGCATGCACTGAGCCAGGGAATTTGGCATTCAAATGGGAGATGTACTGGTCTGCCAAACACACCATCTGCACATTCATGGAATGATAACTCTTCCGGTTTCTGTACACCTGTTCACTCCTGTGGGGGGGGGGTACCAAAGCCACATGTGTCCCATCAATGGCACCTATGATGTTGGGGATATGTCCCAGGGCATAGAAGTCACCTTTCACTGTAGGCAAATCCTCCACCTGAGGGAAAACGATGTAGCTCAGCATGTGTCTCAGCAGGGCAGACAACACTCTGGACAACACGTTGGAAAGCATAGGCTGGGACATCCCTGATGCTATGGCCACTGTTGTTTGAAATTACCCACTTGCAAGGAAATGGAGTACTGACAGCACCTGCACTTAAGGGGGGATTCCTGTGGGGTGGCGGATAGCTGACATCAGGTCTGGCTCCAACTGGGCACACAGTTCCTGGATTGTGTCACGATCAAGCCTGTATGTGATGATCACATGTTTTTCCTCCATTGTCGACAGGTCCACCAGCGCTCTGTACACCGGAGGATGCCGCCATTTCCTCACATGTCCCAGCGGACGGTGCCTATGAAGGGGAACAGCGAGCACAGAGTCAACCAACTCAGAGGTACGTACCCACAGCTTACAGAACACGAATCATAATCCGAATTTTGCCCTGTAGGAGTGTTGAGGCAAGGCCCAGGTATGTGTGACGCAGTTAAAAATTAAGCCATCTGGACCCCTGAAATGGCGGCTGCCTGACCTGTAAAGTGGGACAATGGGATGTGAGGTAACTGCGCTGGCGTTGTACACCGCCGAGGTAGGCGGTCGAAGACCGCAGCACAATTCTGCATTGGTTAACGTTGGACCCTATGGGTCCCAGGAGCCAATGACGATGTACGCCGGCGGTGACGCCACGCACCGCTGCGGACGTGACCACCATTTTCTATCTGTTCAATCACTCGATACCTGATCTTCGACAGGAGAGGACCTACACTGCAAATGCTGCTGTGACCTCGGTCTGGAAGAGACAATGGCTCGTGCGTATGGGGAAAGTGCCCCTGCCTTTACATCGGAAGAGTTGGAGAAACTCGTGGATGGGGTCCTCCCCCAGTACACACTACTCTACGGTCCTCCAGACAAACAGGTAAGTACACTGGGAGCATGCTGTATGGGCTATGCCTGTGTAGAGTGGGGTGGGTGAAAGATGGGGGGGATATTGAGGCGTGCATGAAACGACGGTGAGTGCACGTGCCACATGTCAAGGGTAGGGACTGTGGCGGTGCAGTTGGTAATAACTTTTCTTTTCCCCCTGTACAATTCATGTAGGTCAGCGCCCACCAGAAAAAGGATATTTGGCGTGCCATTGCCAAGGACGTCCGGACCCTGGGGGGTCTACCACAGACGGTGCACCCACTGCCGTAAGAGATGGGAGGACATTCGCCTCTGTAGCAAGAAGACGGCGGAGGCCCAGCTGGGGATTGCCTCCCAACGTGGGAGGAGTGCCTGTCGCACCATGACCCCCCTGATGTTCAGGATCCTGGCGGTGGCCTACCCGGAGTTGGATGGGAGCTTGAGGGCATCACAGCAGCCACAAGGGGGTGAGTACACTCTCATTCTGCTGATTTTGCGCACTGTGGAGGTGTCTGGGTGAGGGAGGTGGGCTGTGGGTTTCCCTAGGCCAGGGCGAGTGTGCTAGTTAGGTCCCCTTGTTCTGGCAGACCCTGTGGCACCCCACCCCACCTGTGTACAGTGCCAAGTACACCTAGTCAGGCTCCTGTGTCATCCACGTGTGCAGATGTCGTCCATAGCCTTGTAGGCCATGTCCCAGGGATTGAACAGTGGAGCCCAAGTGCGCGGCGTAGTGCAGGGTGCTTCTGTGTCTGTCGTGTCTGCCAACGGTAGCGGTAATGCATGCACTCAACATGTCTTTCTTCTGTCGTCGTCCCCTTTTTGTGGTCTCCCTGTTCTTTTGTGCATTAGCATCATCAGGCGGAGGAACAGTGGCACCGGAGCAGGAGGGAGCTGCATCCCACATGGCCCTGGAGGGCAAGACAACGGACTCGGAGTTCACCAGTGGGACGGAGGGCGAGGGGAGCTCCACGGTGGGGACAGGAGCTGACACCAGTGACACAGACTCGTCCTCAGATGGGAACTCCCTTGTGGTGGCAGCAACATCTGTGCCCCCCGCATCTACAGGTACAGCCGCCACCCCCTCTACCAGCACCGCCTCGCCCTGTGCCCGCTCACCCAGGAGGGTGGGTATCACCTTCGCCCCAGGGACCTCAGGCCCTGCCCCAGTCACCCCTGCTGCCCTCAGTGAGGAGGCCATTGACCTCCTCAGGCCCTCACTGTTGGGCAGTCTACCATTTTGAATGCCATCCAGGGTGTAGAAAGGCAGTTGCAACAAACAAATGCATTCCTGGAGGGCATTCATTCTGGTCAGGCGGCCCTTTAGCGAGCTTTTCAGACTCTGGCCTCAGCAGTGATGGCAGCCATTGTCCCTGTGTCTAGCCTCCCCCCTCCAACTTCCTCCACCCCGACCCAACCCCCTGTACCTCAGCCTATCCCAAGCACACCTACAGACCAGCATGCACACACGTCAACACACAAGGGAAGCTCAGACAAACAAGCACCACACATCCCACAGGCACTCACGCAAGCATCAGACACATGCAGACACACCAACATCCACTGTCTCCACTGTGTGCCCCTCCTCCTCGTCTCCCTCCTCCCTCCCAGTCTCGTCTCCACTCACACCTGCATGCACTACATCTACAACCACTACTTCCATCACCAGCACACACACCACAACACCCCACTCACGTGCAGTCACCACCCCCACTGCCATTCACACGTCCCCTGTGTCCTCTCCCAGTGTGTCTGTGATGCCACCTCCCAAGATAAACAAACGCAGGCAGCCAGGGCAGCCAGTGTGGCACGCAGCCACAGCACGGACAGTCCCCCACCTGTGAAGCATCAAAAGTTGGCTACTGCCTGGCGGGAGAGGGGGAAGACTCCAGCCACCAAAGCCGCTCCAAGGGTACAGGGGGGAGTGTGGAGTCAGCTGCGACACCTTCCAAGGTGGGGAAGGGCCACAAGATAGTCAGCAAGGCTGGGAAGAGCAGCACGGCGGAGAAGACCGCCATCATCCCCGCTGCCCAGGAGGCCACCGCCATCATCCCCTCTGCCCAGGAGGACACCGCCATCATCCCCGCTGCCCAGGAGGCCACAGCCATCATCCCCACTGCCCAGGAGGCCACCGCCATCATCCCCGCTCCCCAGGAGGCCACCGCCAGCACCAGCCCTGCTGCCCAGGAGGACACCACCATCATCCCCGCTGCCCAGGAGGCCACTGCCATCATCCACGCTGCCCAGGAGGCAATCGCCAGCACCAGCCCTGCTGCCCGGGAGGACACCGCCATCATCCCCGCTGCCCAGGAGGCCACCGCCAGCACCAGCCCTGCTGCCCAGGACAGGACCGGCAGCACCAGCACCACTGCGCGAGACAGGACTGCCAGCACCAGTCCTGCTGGGCCAGACAGGACCACCAGCCCCGCTGGGCCAGACAGGACCGGCAGCAGCTGAGTCACTGCAAAACACCCCTCTGCCACAAGCACCGCTGAACAGGGCACCGCCGCCACAAGCACCGCTGAACAGGGCACCAACGCCACAAGCACTGCTGAACAGGGCACCGCCGCAACAAGCACCGCTGCCAATGACACCGCCGCAACAAGCACCGCTGGCCCATGAGCGCCAAGGGCACTGACGCTACTGAGTCCGTCACGAGCAGGATGAAGCACTCTGGGCACAAAGCCCCCTCCAGAACCAGTGGAGTATCACATCCACTACCTCTGTCCTTGGCAGGATGAAGCACTCTGGGCACAAAGCCCCCTCCAGAACCAGTGGAGTATCACATCCACTACCTCAGTCCTTGGCAGGATGAAGCACTCTGGGCACAAAGCCCCCTCCAGAACCAGTGGAGACTGTTATCCACTTGAGAGACTGTGGCTTTGCACACCCCAGGATGGAACAGTGGGCAAACCACCCACTGTAGAGACTTGAGAGACTGTGGCTTTGCACTCCCCAGGATGGAACAGTGGGCAAACCACCCACTGTAGAGACTTGAGAGACTGTGGCTTTGCACTCCCCTGGGTGGAACAGTGGGCAAACCACCCACTGTAGAGACTTGAGAGACTGTGGCTTAGCACTCCCCAGGATGGAACAGTGGGCATGTGGCCCTCTCGTGCACTCAACCAGCTGAGCTGCCCCCCCTTTCCCTTCCCCCTGAGGTGCCTGTTTTATTGCTATCTGATGCCCCTGCAGTGTTCTCTCTGTCATTTCAGGGATTGAGTGTGGGCCTCACCCATACCGCGTGGGCCCAGTGTTCCACGGACTTCAATGGAGCACTACCTGGACTACTCATCTTGGTGTATATTTTGTTTATAGTGTATATATATATATATATATATATATATTTGCATAATGGAGTTTAATATATTACAATGGTTTCACTCATTTCCTTTTGTCTTTGCATTCTTCCAGGGGGGCTGGGGGGAGGAACTGTAATGTATCATGCTGTGTGGGTGTGTGTGTTGTCGTGGGTGAGGGTGGGGATGTTTGGTGTTGCGTGTGTGTGTCCTTGTTTTTTCCCCTCCCCCCTCCACTGTGTCGTAGGTGCAGTACTCACCGTGGTCTTTGCCGCCGGCGTTTGTGCTCCTGGTAGAGGAGCAAGAAGATAAGGGCTGGCAGGATGTGGAGTTCGGGTTCCATGGCGTCCGGATTCCTCGTGGGGTGTGTAGAGGTGAGCATTTTCCCTTCGAAGTCCTTTTTCCGCCGTGTTTTTGTCCGCGGTGAATCTTCCCCGGAAAAGGTGGCGGATTGGTTGCTTGTGATACTGTGGGCGGTACATTGTCCTCCGCCTGTCTGTTGGCGGTGACCGCCAAGCTGTTTGTTTGTACCGCCATGGCGGTCGGAGTGTTAAAGTGGCTGTCTATGTTGGCGGTTTCCGCCACGGTCATAATTCCCTTTTTTTTACCCCCGGGCTGTTGGTGGTCTTACCGCTGCTTTAACACCAACCGCCAGGGTTGTAATGACCACCAAAGTCGCTCCGCTGCAGAGACTGTGCTTGTGAAGGGACAGCACAACTGCAATCATCATGTCCCTCAGAATCACTGAAGGTGAGTCATCAGATAGAACTCTTCCAACTGACAAATCTGTTCAAATTTTCCGCTACCTCCGATGCAGTCTCAGTATCTGCTGTCTCAATCTCTGATCCTGCCTCAGAGCTGTCCTCCATACCCTGAGTGAGGGCCTGGGTAACAGTCATCCACTGAGACGCCATCTCTGCTGACTGGCTAAAACCTTTCTTCTTAAACTCTGCCTTATGTACAAGGCAGAAATATTGCTCTAAATCTGTTGGTGGGTGTGTGTATCTGTGAGATGTGCGCAACAATAAATAAACAAAAACATACTTTTTTGGTGAATTTGCAAGTTCTCCAAAGGCACAAAAAAACAGAAAAGACACAGTATTACTTCAACTTGCCGCATATCCAATATCACAGCATATTTTTGTCATGGCTTATGCAAACCTTTATTGTTGGGGGAGCTGCTAGCTGCTGGGCATTTGCCAGTATAAAACTAAATTTCAGAACCCTTTGTTCACAAGAAGCACACATTCACATAGTAGCCCCTGCAACTTTATGCGCAGGAGTGTTCCTTGTGAAAACACATAGGCCCTCATTATAACCCTGGCGGTCGGTGACCGCCAGGGCTATTGTGGCAGTAGTACCACCAACAGGCTGGCAATAGTGCCAGCCTTAACATGACCGTGGCGCTTCCGCCACGGTCATACTGCCGGGACTGGCAGTATACCGCCATGGCGGTCCCGGCGATCATAATCTGACAGGGACATCCCCCACACAAAGACTGGCACCAGGTAGAAAAGTGAAACCTTTAGAACCTCTCATCAGAATGCTCCTGGACCTGTGGAAGATTCAGAAAAAGGACCGCCCTGCTTTTTAAGAAAGGAAGATTGGACCTGCTTGCCTTGAATCCAGGCTCCCCAGAAGTGACTCCAAGGGTACTTTGGCTAACCTACTGTTGGAGCAATAGGGAGACAAAAAGCTTTCAGTGGTCTTCCTGAAACTGCCCAGCTGACTTGCACCAACTGAACCTAGCTGAGCCATTGCTGCTGGCCTCTGTCCCCTAGGCCCTAGAACCCTGGCTGGCATCACAGTGCACTCATCTTGAAAGACGGCAAGATACAGAAGTTTTGGGCTTCTTGTGACTGCAAAGTGACCTCTTGTCACTGATAATCGACCGCCCATGACGACTGCCTAAGCCCATCCTGCTCCTTGTTCTGACGGCGACCTTCTTGTGGCCCCCACCAGCATGAATGCCATTCTCACTGTGGAATTCAGAAGGTAACTCTTCAGCTGGACAAACATGCTCTCTGTATCCAACGTGGGCTCCAAAAGGGTCGGCCTGAAATTGTGACTTTCCCCAGTCAATCATGACCAGATAACTGCGAGTGGTTCTTTATGCTTTTGCCGCTATGTTCACCTGAAACTTATTAATCTCCCTGCTTCTACTAAATGGATTTTTGCAATTTTGGCGTCATTTTATTGATTACATTTTACTCTATTTTTCTAAATTGGTTTGGAATTTTTCTTGTGTCTTGTTTCAGTTTATTACTGCTTGACAGCTGCACAACTACTTTACACATTGCCTCTAAGTTTTTTTTAATTTTTATTTTATTTTAATCATTATAACATCATCAAATGACGCAGATCACTTAGTGTTCATATGCATGTAGATACATGATATCAGGTATAATTGGTGGGGACTGCGGTGGGGTGAAATGAGGGAGGAGTCCAACTTACTAAGGGCCTTATTTATACTTTTTGGTGCAAAACTGCACTAAGGCAGTTTTGCCCCAAAAAGTTTTGCACCGGCTTACACCATTTTTTAGCACCAGCTGGGCACCATATTTATGGAATGGTGCAAGCCGGTGCAAAGGGTAGGCTAGCTTAAAAAAAAATGACGTTAGGCAGTTTTGAGTCAAAATAAATGATTCTGCCCAGATTAGCATCATGTTTTGACGCTAAGGGGCATATTTATATTCTGTTTGCACTGAATTAGCGTCATTTTTTTTTACTCTAATTCAGTGCAAAACTAACTCCATATTTATACTTTGGTGCTAGACCCGTCTAGCACCATATTTATGGAGTTAAAGTCATTTTTTGAAAGTGGAAACCTACCTTGCCTTAATGAGAGGCAAGGTAGGCGTTCCCGTGCAAAAAAATGACTCTATGGCCTTAACACCATATTTATACTCCCATGTAAAAATGGTGCAAGGGAGGGAGGAGGGGTCAAAACATGGGGCAAAGCTTGCTTTGCCCCATTTTTTAAGACCTGGGTCAGGGCAGGCTTTTGGGGACCTGTGGCCCTATTTCCATGGTGGAACACCATGGAATAAGCCCAGTGGTGCCCTCCCTAGGCCCTAGGGGCACCCCCACCCACACTAGAGGGACTGCAAGGATGGGGGACCCCATCCCAGGTAAGTACAGGTAAGTGCATTTTATTTTTGAAAGTGCCATTGGGGGCCCTGAAATGGGCCCCCATACATGGCACAGGGTGCAATGGCAATGCCCAGGGGACCCCTGTCCTCTGTGCTGGCCACTGGGGTGGTGGGCATGACTCCTGCCTTTTCTAAGGCAGGAGTCATGTGGCATGGTAGGTTTAGCACCATAAAATGATGCTAATCTGGTTAGAGTCATTTTTTTTTACTCTAACCTGCCTAAAGCCATTTTTTGGTGCTAAACCCTCTTCTTCTATACTGGCAGCTCTACCCGACTAAAGTCATTTTTTAAAACTCTAGCCTACCCTTTGCACCGGATTGCACCATTCCATAAATATGGTGCCCGGCTGGTGCACAGAAATGGTGCAAGCCGGTGCTAAACTTTTTGGTGCAAAACTGAGTTAGTGCAGTTTTGCAGCAAAAAGTATAAATAAGGGCCAACATTTTGTAAGTTTGCGCCAGTTTTGTGTCATAAAATGACGTTAATGCGGTGCAAAAAAAGTTTAAATCAGGGCCTTGGTGCTAGATGGGTCTAGCACCAAAGTATAAATATGGAGTTAGTTTTGCACCGAATTAGAGTAAAAAAAAAATGACACTAATTCGGTGCAAACAGAGTATAAATATGCCGCAGAGTATAAATATGCCCCTAAATATGGCGTTAAGGCCATAGAGTCATTTTTTGCACGGGAACGCCTACCTTGCATCTCATTAAGGCAAAGTAGGTCTCCAATTTCAAAAAATTACTTTAACTCCATAAATTTGGTGCTAGAGGGGTCTAGCTCCAAAGTATAAATATGGAGTTAGTTTTGCACCGAATTAGAGTAAAAAAAAATGACACTAATTTGGTGCAAACAGAGTATAAATATGCCCCTAAGGGTTCTTTCAAGTATCATTTGTCAACAAAGATTTTCTTCAGCATGCATATGTGTGTATTCTCACATTGTCAGGATGCTAATTACGGTGAGTGGGGGTAATCAAGGCAGTGTTCTTGTGGCATTTACCATTGTATCTGGCAGCCAGAAATGTGATTGTGATGAAGTACTGTCACCCAGGCTTTTTCCCATGCACCTTACTGTGATCCCGTTAGTGGTGTTGGCATCGCTGCCTGGGCTCCAACCTTTGTTATGTGGGGTAGCGGGTCACGCCTCACTGTATGCTATGTTTCTTCTTGGTTGGACAATAGGTGTGAGCTGTGCAAGCTGGTATATCACTTTCCCCTTGGTGCCTTCTAGTGAACCGATCTGGAAGTGCTAGTAGTCGCCAGCGTGTACAGCGGCGCCCGTAGTTCAGGCGGGATGTAAGTCGTTTTTAGCCTCGACCTGTGCAACATAAGTGTCCCTGTTTCCTCGTCCTGCCACCGCCACACCCCTATCATTAAGTGAACAAAGTACTTGTGCTTCGACCCCAGCCAATTGCTGCAGCCCTTTTAGCCAGTTATTTACATCTTGGGTATTTGGCGCCTTCCATTGCATAGCTATGAGGCATTTGAATAGAACAAAGGCAAGGTCTATAAACCTATGTGATTGTTTTTCTACCTTTGCCCTAATACTTATGTCTAGTAGGCAGGATTCAGGGGTGAGAAGCAGTGGGTGGTTTGTCAGTTCCCTCATTAATAAGGTAACTTCATGCCAGGCATGTTGCATGGGTGGGTAGAACCACACCATGTGATAAAAGTTGGCTTCCTGGTCTCCCCATCTAGGGCACTTGTGGGACGAGTGTTGGGAACATGCGATTAATCAGATGAGGGGATAAATAGGTTTGGTGTAAATAATTAAACTGTGTGAAGTGAAATCTAGGATTGCAGGACACACCCTTCACATGTTGGAGCGCCCCGGTCTAAGCTTACTGAGACATCGAGCTGGGTAGATTCACCTCCCACCTACTTCTAGCCCTCACCTGGCCCATTCCCATACTTCCAGAAGAGTGCCATACAGCATGGATACCACCCTAGTGTGCCCAGCATCTGATAGTAGTAGGTGAAGCGTGGGTGATGTTGGGTGCTTGGTATCTCCATTCCGCCATGTGTTGTGTATGAGCTGTTTCATGGCACAGTGGGTTAGGAGGCGTCCTGGGCCTATGTTGTGAGTGTTCTCAATGTCTGCATATGTCAGGAGCGTGCCCTCTTTAAAGAGATCTCATATCGTGATTCCAGCAGCTAGCCAGGGTCCCATTACATGGTGCGTGTATTTTTCCCCTGCGCCCTACATACCCAACAGTGGGATCCTAGGAGAATAAGGTGGTAGTGGGCCCCCTTTCTGCACAAATCTCTGCCAGCATGTTCGGACTGTGTCCTTCAGGGAGTTGCTGTGTGAGGGAGGGCATGTGTGATCTGACAACCATGTCACCACATGTGTGCGACCCAATCTGTCATGTACAATTGTTCTCGCTGCTGTGGGAGGTGTCCGGAGCCAGGTTAGTGGCCATTGGAGTTGCGTCGCTGCGCAATATAATTCAAAATTATGCATGCCTAGACCCCCCTCCTCTAGTGGTTGGTGCATGGTAGCTAAGTCAATCCTGCGTCGGTTGTTCCACCAAATCAAGTATAACATCATTCCCTTGAGTAGTCGGAAAAGTAAGCGGGGCAACACCAGTGGGAGTGCTGTAAAGTAATATAACAGTCTGCTGTGCGTGGGGTAACATCCGGACCTTGTTGGGAGCCAGCTATTCTGCTGTTGGAATGGCATTCTGAGGAGTCGGTATCCGAAGTGTGAGCCTCACGTAGAGCGTCGTACATATTGGATGTGGGCTGTGTGGCGTTGAGTAGTGCTTGAGCTTGGCCTTCCGTTGCTTGAGCTTTTGTTGGGCGCATCTTGGTCCTCGCTTTCCGTTTATGATGTGACTGGGGGGTCAGCCATCCCTCAGACAGCGAGTTGGCTTCGCTAAGCCCTTGGGTTGCAGCCATGCCCAGGTATCTTCTGGGGTAGAGAAAATTTGAGTTTTCTCTTCGTTCACTACTCTCAATCTGGCAGGGAATATCAGTGCATACTTAATGTTGTGTTCACGTAGGTGTTGCTTAACCCTGATGAATGAGTTTCTCTTATGCTGTACTTCTGTTGTGTAATCAAGGTAGGCTGTAATTGTGGTGTTTTCAAACCTCCAGGGAGTCTTCATCCGGAGGTTCTGGAGGATAAGATCTCTGTCCCGAAAGTTGAGAAGCTGGGCTATTAGTGGCCTGGGTGGGACAGCAGGTGGAGGTGGTCTGCCCGGGATTCGGTGTGCTCGTTCAATGGAGAAGAGGGCCAGTATTTTGTTTCCCAGCAGTGTGGTCATCAGCCACTTCTCTAGGAACAGTTCAATTTTAGGTTCTTCTGCACGTTCTGGGAACCCTAGGAAGCAAACATTGTTCCTGCGCAATCTCACCCTGCATCCTTGGCCTTGCAGGGATGTAACTTCCTCTTGCAGATGTTTTACCTGAATGCAGAGTTCCTGTACCTTTGGGTGCATGGATGCCAAGGTTGACTCAGTGTCGTCCACTGTAGCATTTGGGATCCGCCCTGTTTCCCTTTTTAAAAATTGGAACAATTGTAGAACTTAGACAAGAACATGGAACTGTTGCCTGATCAAGACTATTATAAATGTTTGTCAACAATGGGGCCCAGAGATCTATATTGCACTTAATTATATCTATCAGGACTCCATCTGGGCCTGGAGCTTTTCCACTCAGGCTCTCCTGGATAGCCGCAGCCACTTCTTGCAGTGAGAATAATAGTGACAATGTGGGGGAATCTTACCCCACCCAAGTCGAGGGGAAGCTACATTATCAGCATGATATATTTGAGTAAAGTGTTCCTCCCACACTTCCCTCCTTATGTGGCAATCAGTCAAAGATGCCTTATGATCCAAGGATCTAAGGGGGGAGACAACCCTCCAGAATGACTTACTGTCCTTCATACAAGCTGCATAAGATAGTTGGTCCCATTGTTTACCAATCACTTCACTCCTGCCTTTACCTATGGCAATTTCATATGCTTTGTGCAGTCTGCCACTAAGACTTGATTATGTGGCCTGGCGATACAAGCCCTACACAAGGCTTGATTAGCCCACGAACAATCTCGGTTAAACCACGAGAACACCCTGTCTCAGCTTTAACGGGTTTTCAGACAGGATCTATTCCCCTCACATAAATCAATAAAAGCACCAAACATTGCACATGGATCATCTCTATACAGTTTGAGACATTTTAGGACCTTCTGCAAGTTATCAGGAAATAGCCCATTGAGAAAATTAATAGGATCACCTAACTTCCAGCACAACCTGAGGTTGTTGTTTGACGGTCACAAATGTAAGATACTAGCCAGGAAATAGGAGAAACTGCTGGAGGTGAGTGGGTAGCTTGCTGATAATGAAGGAAACAATCCATGACACAAGGCTAGGATGATATACAGAGGCTAGGTGTTGGACCTGGCTTTTTGACAGGGTCATCCCCTAACTTTTTGCCTCCTTCCTCCTATTTTTTCTGACCGGTTGTTGTTGGCTTTTGACCTCTGGGCACTTTACCACTGCTAACCAGTGCTAAAGTGCATATGCTCTCTGTGTAAATTGTACTATTGATTGGTTTATCCATGATTGGCTATTTAATTTACTTATAAGTCCCTAGTAGAGTGCACTATATGTGCCTAGGGCCTGTAGATTAAATGCTACTAGTGGGCCTGCAGCACTAGTTGTGCCACCCACTTCAGTAGCCCCTTAACCTTGTCTCAGGCCTGCCATTGCAAGGCCTGTGTGTGCAGTTTCACTGTCACTTCGACTTGGCATTTAAAAGTACTTGCCAAGCCTAGAACTCCCCTTTTTCTACATATAAGTCACCCCTAATGTGCGCCCTAAGTAACCCCTAGAGCAGGGTGCTGTGTGGGTAAAAGGCAGGACATGTACCTGTGTAGTTATATGTCCTGGTAGTGTAAAACTCCTAAATTCATTTTTACACTACTGTGAGGCCTGCTCCCTTCATAGGCTAACATTGGGGCTGCCCTCATACATTGTTGAAGTGACAGCTGCTGATCTAAAAGGAGCAGGAAGGTCATATTTAGTATGGCCAGAATGGTAATATAAAATCCTGCTCACTGGTGAAGTCGGATTTAATATTACTATTCTAGAATCGCACTTCTAGAAAGTGAGCATTTCTTTGCACTTAAAACTTTCTGTGCCCTTCAATCCACGTCTGGCTAGGTTTAGTTGACAGCTCCTTCTGCATTCACTCAGACACATCCCAAAGACAGGGTACTCAGCCTCACTTGCATACATCTGCATTTTGAATGGGTCTTCCTGGGCTGGGAGGGTGAAGGGCCTGCCCTCACACAAAGGACTGCCACACCCCCTACTGTGACTCTGGCAGACAGGATTGAACTGAAAGGGGGCTTGGTGCATTTCTTAGACACTTTTTGAAGTCACCCCCACTTCAAAGGCACAACTTAGTATAAAACAGGGCCTCTGCCCTACCTCATCAGACACTTGCTGGAGAAAAAACCTGCACCAGAAACTATATCCTGCCAAGAAGAACTGCCTGGCTGCTCAAAGGACTCACCTGTCTGCTTTTCTACAAAGGACTGCTGCCTTGCTGTTGGCCTGCTGCCTTGGTGAACTCTTGTCTGGCTGTAAAAGTGCTCTCCAAGGGCTTGGATAGAGCTTGCCTCCTGTTCCCTGAAGTCTCAGGACCAAAAAGACTTCTCTTTTTCACTTGGACGCTTCGTGTGCTGAAATTTTCGAAGCACAGCTTGTTCCGCGGCAAGAAAAACGCTGCACACCGACGCTGATCGACGCAACGCCTTCGGGATGACCGGAACTTCAACGCACGGCCTTGCAAGGACAACGCCGCCCGACTTCCAAAGGAGAAATCAACGCGACGCCTGCCGTGAGAGCGAAACTTCGACGCACAGCCCCGCGGAACGCCGCGCAGCCGGAAAACAAGCAGGAGAATCCACGCACAGACCCGGGACATCTGGTAATCCCCGCGACCCATAGAAAGAGACTGTCCGCGCGGCGGAAAATGACGCACGACTTCCCCGCGTGAAAAATAACGACGCAAGTCCATGTGTGCTGGGGAGAAATCGACGCAAACACCATTTTTCAACGTATCTCTTCTTCTGCGGCCCTTTGCGGAGATTTTCCACCAGAAACCAGGTACTTTGTGCTTGAAAGAGACTTTGTTTGCTTTTTAAAGGCTTAAGACACTGTGGCCCTCATTCTGACCTTGGCGGTCGGCGGAGAGACGGCGGTCGGACCGCGAACAGACCGGCGGTATTAAAAATGGCATTCTGACCGCGGCGGTCACCGCCGCGACCGACCGCCACTTCCCCACTCCGACAGCCACGGCGGTCATGACCGACGGGCTAGAGTCTGCGCACTCCGGTCCGGCGGTCGACCCAAGACCGCCAACGGTATCATGACCCTGCTTACCGCCGCGGTTTCTGGCGGTCGGGAACCGCCATGCGAACCATGGCGGTAGGCACTATCGGGCCAGGGAATTCCTTCCCTGGCACTGATAGGGGTCTCCCCCACCCCCCACTGCCCCCCCCGAGTCCTCCCCCCACACCCTCCACCCCCCTGCCACCCCCCAGAGGTGGTACGAACCCCCTCCCCACCCCCACCCCGACATGCACATACACGCACCCCGACATGCACACACCCCCTACATGCACATATACACACCCCCTACACACACACATACACAACGGGGACACATACCCGCACACATACATGCCGACATGCGCACCCGCCGAACTACACACATTGCCCATAGGCACAGCAGCACTCCCCGCCCGCATGCACGCACTCACACACCCCCTCTACACACTCCCACGCACACCCCCATGCACGCACACATCACACAACACCCCCCCACCCCCTCCCCTCACGGACGATCAACTTACCTTGTGCGTTGGTCCTCCGGGAGGTGACAGGAGCCATGGGGAGGTGACCGCCAACAGAAGACCGCCAACAGAAGACCGCCACACAGAAATGTGGGTCGTAATTCTGTGGGCGGTGTTCTGCTGGCGTGGCGGTGGAGGTTGACCAGTCTCCACTTTCCCGCCGACCGCCAGTGTGGCTGCTGGCGGTTTTCCGGCGGAACGCTCCCAGCGGTCAGAATGCGCACAGCGGCATACCGCCGCGGTCGGCGGTCTTCACCGCGGCGGTAACTCGGCAGTCTTGCGAAAAGACCGCCAAGGTCAGAATGAGGGCCTGTATATCACTTTTCAGTGCTATCTTTACAAATTCATATTGCATCTTTGATCGTTTTGACCTGCAAATACCCAGATGAATATTATATATTTTTCTAAACACTGTGTGGTGTATTTTTGTGGTGTTATATGAAGGTATTGTATGATTTATTGCACAAATGCTTTACACATTGCCTTCTAAGTTAAGCCTGACTGTTCGTGCCAAGCTACCAGAGGGTGGGAACAGGCTGATTTTGGATTGTGTGTGACTTACCCTGACTAGAGTGAGGGTTCTTGCTTGGACAGAGGGCAACCTGACTGCCAACCAAAAACCCCATTTCTAACACTAGGGAACAGGAAAACCTGTTGCAGTTGCAGACCTTAAGAGGCCCAAAAGACCTTGTAGTAATAGGTCGTGTTGAACCTCTCCATAATTTTAAACTATAAAAATGTTCGAACATGGATATTAAGTACTAGGAAAAGGGGCTTTTACAAATTCCAACACCCATAACTCAAAAATTAGTACAAGTGCAATTTCACCCAATTATGCAGAAAAAGCGAAATAATATGCAGCTGAAACTTACTGCCCATCCCTGCATGCGCAAAAACAGCGTTTGCTTAATGTACACCATAAATTTGCATTGGCGTTGCTAGAAAAGGTTTCTTTTTTAGGTGGAGGGACCCAAAAGAGTCCACAAATAAAAGTAGTGGGACCACCTCTGATAGGCAGTTATGAAAAGTTCTGCCAGTGTGCATTTCTATGTGTATGTACTGCGAGACAGCCTGTACAATGCATCCTTTACCACACAATGCCTTTACCACACATACCTTTACAACGAAGTTAAGTATGTTTCAGGTAAGTAGGTAAGTGTGTGTATATATATATAAGAGCACGAGTTACAGTTACCTTAGGCACGAGCTAGAGTACACAAATTATAGTTACTCGAAATAACTCTAACACCTGAATTTCTATTGTTTTGTGCATCTACAATATTTACCTAATTATAGTATCCCTGTAACCTTTGTTTTTTTCAGTGTATATATATATATATATATATATATACATATATCACCAGTAGGTTGTTATAGTAGGTCGTATATAGTTATAGCTAGGATCTATTTTCCACAGATGAAGAATTTTTTGTTTTGCTTTCCGTTTGACCAGTCACAAAGTTTTCAAAACTAGTTTGCCACTCACTTCAGCTGCTTTCTTGAAAGTTTTTTGGGGATTCATTAAGAGGGGGCTGAGAAAGAGGGGGGTCCTAAAATGCAATTTCCACATGCAATTTTCCACAGTGATTTTATACATGACTACAGCCTGAACCGCTGTCTGGAATTACACCACATTTGTCAGAAACTAGATTTTGATCCAAAAAGAGAGCTTTTTGTAATTTGGTGTGAATCTGTTCAGTAGTTTTGGAGTTAATAAAAAACAATTATGTATCTCTAGGGATGCGGAGGATCCAAGGACCTGATAGATCACATACTGAGATGTGATTAGCTGCCACCACTTCAACCAGCCATCCCCTAAAACAATATTTATGTTTTTCTAGAGACGCAGAGCCACCACAGTGGATCCACGTGCCAACAGCAATGCCATCATTGGCTGTCTACAATCGGAGAGAAAAGTAGGAGATGTCATTTGTCAATTGGGATATGGTTCCCAACAAGAAAAATAAAAGTAAAAACTGTTAGAAGCGGTCAGGCTAAAGGTCCCCTAACCCCTATGGGACTGATGAAGGGGTTTGTGAGGAGCACACTTCCACTCACACACCCATTCACACACTCACACACCCATTCATACACCCAGAAAATCACTACCACATTGACTTATAGACCCACAAAGCCACTCACACACCAACTCACACAGACATTCACACATTCACACACCCACTCACGCACCCATTCACACACTTATACACCCATCATGACACTCACACACACTTACTCACACATTGACACACACAGCTTCACACACACATCTGCAAAACAACTACCATACTCCTTCACAGAGCCACTCACACACTCACACATCCATGTGCGCACTCACAGACCCACAAAGCCACTCACACATACACACACACACCCATAAAACCACTACCACACCCATTCACAGACCCACAAAACCACTACTACACCACTTCACAAACCCACACACCCACTCACACACTCATTCACACACTCACACATCCACTCACACACCCATTCACACACTAACACAGCCTTTCACATACCCACCACCCCATTAACACCCTCACACCAACACCCATTCACACACGCACAAAACCACAACTACACTGACTAACAGACCACAGAGCCACTGACACATCCACTCACAGACCCACACATCCACTCACACACTTATTCACACACTCACTTCCACACCCATTGGAACACTCACATACCCTTTCACACACCCATTGACACACTCACACACCCATTCCCACAATCACACCCCCACTAATGCATACACCCACTCACAGACCCAGAAAACCATTGCAATACCCCCTCACAGACCCACCCACCCAGTACTGCACCCAATCATTGACCCACACAGCCACTCACATACCTACTTGGAAACAAATTCACACACTTACACACCCACTCACACACCCATCACACACCCACTCACAGACCCACAGAACCACTGCAGCACCCACTGACAGCCCCACACAGCCACTCACATAACACTCACACACGTACTTACATATATGACATATATGTGAACACATAGACGCAATTGGCAATCAAACATATAACATATAGTTGTTCTTACTTTAAACCAAAAGAGGTGGTTCTAAAAAGAACCATTTTCTGAGTTTTTGGAAGTGTCTTTCTTTTTATAAAAGTACATTTACAGAATGCACAGGACTTGCGCAAAGAGTGTTTTCCAAAAACAAGAAAATTGCATTTGTGGTTAATGACAGCCTGCTCAAATGCTGGCATGGACTATTCTCCACTCTAACAATGTTTTTGCCACTTATGTAATAAGATGCTTTGAGAAGTTGGCCTGGTTTGTAGTGGCTACCAGAGGTACTTACACCTTATACCAGGTCCAGCGATCCACCTTAGTGAAATGTAGGCAGTGTCTAGCAGCTTAGGCTGTCTAGGGGTAGCTGTAGCAGAGCAGCCAAGGCTGAATTAGGAGACATGTAAAGCTCTTGCAATACCACTATGGCCACACAGTACTGATACACAAGAAAGACAATACTAAGTGTTACCAAAAATAAAGGTACTTTATTTTAGGGACACAAAGCCAAAAATATATTACACGCAATACTCCTTCTGGAGGTAATTATTATATACAATATAGACTAGTAACCAAAATCAGGTAAGTACACAGTCAGAAAATAGTGCAAACAGTGAAAAACACAATAGATTGCAATGGGCCGAGGGGCAACACAAACCATATACTAAAATATTGGATTGCGAATGTTGGTTTCCCCCGAGGCAAGTGTAGTGTGTAGAGGGGCGGTGGGAGTGTAGAAAAACACCAAAGGTAAGTAAATTACTCCACCCCAGAGCCCAGGAAAGCAGGAGTAAATTACGGCAAGTTTCCTCAGAACACACTAAGGGTCGTGGTAAAGGATTATGCAAAAACCAAGCAAGACTGCAAGAAACCAATGATGGATTCCTGGACCTGACGACCTGCAGAGAGAGGAGACCAGGTCCAGAAGTCAATGAAGAGTCCAAGAAGAACAGGAGCCCCTGTTAACCCGGATGAAGGTGCAAAAGTGGATTCTCCAGTTGGATTAAGAAGTCAGAAATGCACGAAAGAAGACAGCTGCGGGTTCCTGCTTGGTGCAAGAGAGGTCCAACGTTGAGTCGTTGAGTGCAGGCGGGTTCCTGCTTGGTGCAAGAGAGGTCCAACGTTGAGTCGTTGAGTGCAGGCTGGTTTCTGTCGTTGGATTCTGCCAACAAGCCTTGGCTCATGCAAATGTGGCGGTTGGCAGGAAAAGGCGCAACCTGGGCCCATGAGAGACCTGGGTGCCTCAACTCAGACTGAGGAGGCAGAGGGGGCTGTCCGCACTTTAGAGAGCCCTTAGAAGATGAGGCAGCACCCACAGGAGTCCCAGAAAATGGGGGCAAAGGAGTTGCAGAATGCGGTTGTCGCAGCACTACACACGAGGATTCCACGCAGCCGGAGAACAGCTCAGGGAGCTGAGCATCACAGGATAGAGTGCTGGGGACCTGGGCTCCGCTGTGCATGAAGGGCCTTTGGAAGATGTGCACAGAAGCCCAAGGAGTTGGGGAACACACAGTGCACAGGGGTACTGTCTGGCACAGGGAGGCAAGCCCTTACCTCCACCAAATTTCGATAGCTGGACCTTTAGACAATCAGGATCGCTTTGGTCTACCACCTGTGTTCCACGGATCATGCTCATCAACAAGAGAGGAGTCCCAGAGTACTGGTTGTCATTGCAGAGAGGTGCCTGCTGAAGCAGGGAAGTGACTCTGTCACTCCACGGGAGATTTCGTTGGTCCTTCTGGTGCAGAATGAAGACAGGCAGTCTTCAGAGCATGCACAACCAGAAAACAGTTGCAGTTGCTGGCTGGAGCTGAAGTTGCAGGGCCGCAGTAGCCTTCTTGGATACTTTGTTGCAGTTACAGCATTCCTGGAGTAGTCTGCGGTTGATCTGATGGTCAGAAGCTGAAGCAGGGGATGCAGAGGACTCCTGGTGGAGTCTTGCAAACTGAAACTGTGGAAACACCCAGAGGAGAGATCCTAAATAGCCCTGATAGTGGGATTGGCTACCTAACCAGGTATGCACCTATCAGGAGGGGTCTCTGACGTCACCTGCTGGCACTGGCCAGTGAGATGCTCCTAGAGGGTCCCCACACCTTGGAATCCAAGATGGCTAACACCAGGAACACTCTGGAAGAGCTCTGGGCACCGCCCCTGGGGTGGTGATGGACAGGGGAGTGGTCACTCCCTTTTCTTTGTCCATGTTCGTGCCAGAGCAGGAACTGGGGTTCCCTGAACCAGTGTAGACTGGATTATGAAATAGGGGCACCGTTTGTGCCCTCCATCATTTCCTGTAACACCTCTTTCCAATAGGAGAGGGTGTAACAACCCTCTACTGAAGGCAATGCATTGTTCTGCCTTCCTGGGATTGAGCTGCTCAATCCCCAGTAGTGCAGAAACCTGTCTGTGAGGTGGCAGCAGCTGGGGATGCAGTTGAAACCTCGGAGAGGTGGTTTGGCAGTACTCGTAGTCCATTGTGGAGCCCCCAGGGTGCATGGAATTGGCCACCCAATAGGAGAATTTGATTGGGGGTACAATTTCTCAATCTTAGACACCTCACAGGGTCATATTCAGAGTTACCATTGTGAAGCTACATATATGTAATGGATAAATGTAGTGAACGCTTATAATGGTGTCCCCGCACTCGCGAAGTCCCAGAAATTGGTCCTGGGCAACACGCGGGCACCTTTGTTAGTTCAAGGGCTCGCTCACACACAGTAACTTTGCACCTAGCCTTCACTAACTGAAGGTTAGACATATAGGTGACTTATAAGTTACCTGGTGCAGTGAAAATGGCTGTGAAAGAGTGTTTGCACTGTTTCACTTAGGCTGCAGTGGCTGTTCTGAAGGAGTGTTTGTATGAGCTCCTTTAGGGTGGCAAAAGAAATGCTGCAGCCCATAAGGATCTCCTGGTACCCTAATGCCCTGGTACCTAGGTACCATATTCTAGGGACTTATAAGGGGTGGTCCAGTGTGCCAATCTGAATTGGACTATGGAGTCACTAGACTATAGTGACAAATTTGGTAAACAGAGAGAGCATAAGCACTGGAGTTCTGGTTAGCAGAACTCCAGTGACACAGTCAAGCACACTTACAACACTGTAAAACACATTGACATATAGACCACAAACTATGAGCACTGGGGTCCTGACTAGTAAAATCCCAGTGAGACAGTAAAAACACCCTGACAAACACTGACAAACAGGCCAAAAATAGGGGTAACCATGCTAGAAGAAAGCCGCCTTCCTACAGATGCTATTTCCAACATCTCGGTTACTGGTGGGCAGAAGGAACCAGGCCTCCGGGAGCAAGTTGAGCTGGAGTACTCAATGTTGATGTATGTGGTTGATCCCTCTGGATCTCTGCTCTCTCCAGTTGTCTGGGGTAGATGGCCCACAGATGTTTTAACATGCTGCTCGTCCCACAAGAGTATTTATTTGTTGTCCCTCTTGAAAGTTCTTCAGTATAAAGTTTACATTTAACAACCTTTGTTACTACCTTTGTTTCTCCAGATGATATGGAGAAAAAGTTCCATGTGAAGGATTCTTTTTTCTGTGGCTGTTCTTCTTCCTTTTGTTCCTAATGCTCTTCCTCCTTCCAACTGAGCAACATAAGTATCTAGACTATGGAGACACACGAAAAAAAGAAGAAATGGGAAGGAACTTTCTGTATAAGAGTTTGCTGGGTATTCCAACCAATCAAATGTATTTGTTAGTGTGTCACGTGGAATTTGCGGATTCATCAAGGCGGTGCTGCGATGTCAAAGTGAATCCAAAAATATGTATCAAAACAATCTTGTAAGCTAGAATTACTTACTGGAATATAAGCTTTTATTTTATTTTACAAAACCACTTACCCCATGCATGAACTTAATAGTGTCCATTTGTAGGAGGCTGGCCTGGCTTATAGTAGGTACCTGGTGGTACTTACACCTTGTGCCGGTCCAGTTATCCCTTATTAGTAGATTAGTAGTGTTCTAGCAGCTTAGGCTGATAGAGGTAGCTATAACAGAGCAGCTTAAGCTGAACTAGGAGACACGCAAAGCTCCTACTATACCACTTATATCATATAGCACTATATCACAATAAACACAATACTCAGAGTTACTAAAAATAAAGGTACTTTATTTTAGTGACAATGTGCCAAAAATATCTCAGAGGATATACTCCCTTAGGAGCTTTGTAAAATACACAAAATATACACACAAACCAAAATCAGGTCAGTAAACAGTTAGAAAAGTAGTGCAAAAACTGTAGAATACTGTAGAATACAATAGGATGCAATAGGATACAATAGGCCTAGGGGCAAGTCAAACCATATACTCCAAAAGTGGAATGCAAACCACAAATGGATCCCAGGCCTAGTGTAGTGTGTAGAGGGTCGCTGGGAGTGTAAGAAAACACTAAGGATGTTCAAGATACCCCACCCCAAGACCCTGAAAAGTAGGAGTAAAGTTACCCTACTACCCCAGAAACACACTAAAGTCGTGATAGGGGATTCTGCTAAGGCAACAACTGACTGCAAAGCACTGAAGACAGATTCCTGGACCTGAGGACCTGCAAAGGAAGGGGATCAAGTCCAAGAGTCACGCAAGAGTCCAGGGGGGCAGGAGCCCACTAAATCCCGGATGAAGGTGCAAAAGGGCTGCCTCCGAGTGGAAGAAGCTGAAGATTCTGCAACAACGGAAGATGCCAGGAACTTCTCCTTTGCACAGAAGATGCCCCACGGCGTACGGAGGATGCAGAGTTATTTCCACGCAGAAAGACCACAAACAAGCCTTGCTAGCTGCAAGGGTTGCCGTTGAAGAAAATATGTGCTGCCCCTTGGAGGAGGGGACAGAGGGGCCACTCAGCAGCACAGAAAGCTCAAGCAGAAGCAGGCAGCACCCGTAGAAGCACTTGAACAGGCATTCAAGAAATCTGAGCACAACGGTCGTCTCAACACTACAAAGGAGGGTCCCACGAAGCCGGTGGTCAACTCAGCGAGTTGAGCAATGCAGGACAGAGTGCTGGGGACCTGGGCTAATCTGTGCATAGAGGATTCCTTGCAAAAGTGCACAGAAGCCCTAGCAGCTGCAGTTCACGCAGTACACAGGATTACTGTCTGGTGTGGGGAGGCAAGGACTTACCTCCACCACATTTGGACAGAACGACCTCTGGACTGTCGGGGTCACTTGGATCCAGCTCCTGTGTTCCCGGGACCACGCTCGTCAAGATGAGAGGGGACCCAGAGGACCAGTGATGCAGAAGTTTGGTGCCTGCGTTAGCAGGGGGAAGATTCTGTCGACCCACGGGTGATTTCTTCTTGGCTTTCAGTGCAGGGTGAAGGCAGACAGCCCTCAGCGCATGCACCACCAGGAAACAGTCGACAAAGCCGTCAGGATTAGGCGCTACAATGTTGCTGGTAGTCGTCTTGCTACTTTGTTGCGGTTTTGCAGGCATCCTGGAGCAGTCAGCGGTCGATTCTTGGCAGAAGACGAAGAGAGAGATGCAGAGGATTGGCCACCTAACCAGGTAAGCACCTATCAGGATGGGTCTCTGACATCACGTGCTGGCACTGGTCACTCAGAAGCATCCACTGTGCCCTCACACCTCTGCATTCAAGATGGCAGAGGTCTGGGACACACTGGAGGAGCTCTGGGCACCACCCCTGGGGTGGTGATGGACAGGGGAGTGGTCACTCCCCTTTCCTTTGTCCAGTTTCACACCAGAGCAGGGGCTGGGGTATCCCTGAACCGGTGTAGACTGGCTTATGCAAGGAGGGCACCATATGGGCCCTTCAAAGCATTTCCAGAGGCTGGGGGAGGCTACTCCTACCCAGCCCTTAACACTTATTTCCAAAGGGAGAGGGTGTAACACCCTCTCTCGGAGGAAATCCTTTGCTCTGCCTTCCTGGGACTGGGCTGCACAGACCCCAGGAGGGTAAAAGCCTATCTGTGGGTTGGCATCAGCGGTAGATGCAGTGAAAACCCCAGAGAGCTAGTTTGGCAGTACCCGGGGTCCAAGCTGGAGCCCTGGGGATGCATGGGATTAGCACCCCAATACCAGATTTGGCATGGGGAGGCAATTCTATGATCTTAGACATGTCACATGGCCATATTCGGAGTTACCATTGTGAAGCTACATATAGGTATTTACCTATATGTAGTGCACACGTGTAATGGTGTCCACGCACTCACAAAGTCCGGGGAAATTGCCCTTACCAATGTAGGGGCACCTTGGCTAGTGCCAGGGTGCCCTCACCCTTAGTAACTTTGCACCTAACCTTCACTAAGTGAGGGTTCGACATGTAGGTGACTTATAAGTTATTTAAGTGCAGTGTAAAATGCCTGTGAAATAACGTGGACGTTATTTCACTCAGGCTGCAGTGGCAGTCCTGTGTAAAAATTGTCTGAGCTCCCTATGGGTGGCAAAGGAAATGCTGCAGCCCATAGGGATCTCCTGGAACCCCAATACCCTGGGAACCTAGGTACCATATACTAGGGAATTATAAGGGTGTTCCAGTGTGCCAGTCAGAATTGGTAAAAATGGTCACTAGCCTGCAGTGACAATTTTAAAAGCAGAGAGAGCATAAGCACTGAGATTCTGGTTAGCAGAGTCTCAGTGACACAGTTAGCCACCACACAGGGAATACATTTAGGCCACAAACTATGAGCACTGGGGCCCTGGCTAGCAGGGTCCAAGTGAGACATATAAAACACACTGACAAATAGGGTTTTCACTATGAGCTCTGGGGTTCTGGCTAGCAGGATCCCAGTGAGTCAGTAAAAACACCCTGACATATACTCACAACCAGGCCAAAAGTGGGGGTAACAAGGCTAGAAAGAGGACCTTCCTACACCATTTATGTTTTTAAATTTTTCTAGAATGCATGTTACATCCACGGTTCCCCCGTGGAACCCAGAATTGGAAGGATGCATAGGCTGGGCTTCTAGCAGATCTGTGAATACTAAAAAGCATTTAAACAAAACAACATAATGTTTGTTTTTAAAAGAATTAAAGTTATGGATTTGAACATTTTTTATAGTGTTTTTTACCTAAAACATTTGTAGATTAAAATGACTTTAAAAACCTAAGGTTAAAGTAATGTTATAGTTAGGTGTATTTAATAAGTGTGTGTTTTTTGTGAAAAAAAATAGGAAATTCACTGAAAAAAACAAAGATTACAGGGATGCTATTGTTAGGAAAAAACATAAAAAAATGTACAAATTAACTAAAAAAAGGGCAGTTACAAGGATATTATAGTTAGGCAATACCATTGAAACCAGTAGAAATTAATTGACAAACCAAAGGTTTCAGAGACGTTATGGTTAGGTCCTGTTTTTATACACAAAAAGTCATAGAAATTGAACAGTTATAGTTAACTGAGCTATCACTTATGCCCCCGAAATGCATTCTTATGACGTCACATATTATATCAATCATGACATGGTCGGTGACATCACTGATGACATCTCAAATTACATTACTATATGTATTGGAACAATTATAGAGAGAGGTTCAGAACACAATTATAAAGGGATCAGAATAACTGTAGTATCTAGTGAATAGGGAACCACCAACAGGACACGATCTAGGTAGGGTCTGAAGACAGAGGGAACAACAAGGATCATATTGCATCAGGGAAATGGAACAGAAACCTGCACTAAAAGGTGAAGCAAAACTAATTATGGTTATTCTTGTTGTGTTTATTGATCTACACTGATATGAAGGCAAGTTTGTTAAAGGTCTTATGAGGGACATCCAGTGGCAGGATGACAGAATCTTGGTATCTGTTGCAGAAAGTGAAAAAAGAAATGAGTATTATCCGTATATGAGTAGATGGATAAACCAAATATTTCACTATGTTGGCGAGGGGGTTGAACTAAATATTAAAAAGAGTGGGGCTTAGCGCCAAGCTCTGAGTCACTCCATGAGACAGGTTTTATGGAGCTGATTAAAAAGGTTTAGCAATTACCTAGAATATACGACCTGATAAAAATGACTCCAGCCAAGATAAAGCTAGCTCTTGCACAACAGCCTTTGCCACTCTCTTAAGAAGTGTTGTGTGGGCTCTCATTATCCTAATGAGGCTGCTAGCTTTGGCCGGCATCATCACCTGAATTGTGGGGACCTGAGTCCATCACACACCATGTGCCAACTGTAAGCCTAATCCAATTCAGGCCAACTAGCAGCGCCTCGTCTCTGCCCAAGAGCAGGGACGATTTGTGGCAACCAGGAGCATGACAAGATGACTTTTTAGGGAAATCGTGGTGGATCAGATCTCATTCTTTTCTCTCAGTTACATTAGTCTCACACATGCAAAGACAAGCAGAGAATGGTTCAATAAGATATATTGAATCAGCTGCATCTTAGATAAAATGGCAGCAAATGCAATAATCAGAATGATGAAACTTACTATAAGCAAAATGATGACAATGAAAGTGAAACACAGGAAAAGTGCCACCATACAGTCACTATGCACAATATATGCAATTCCTAACTAAGCTACAGCATGAGAAGCCCTAATCCTGCCTTCAGGCTTCCCCATTCGGAAGACATTATCCCCCATACCTGAGTATGACAGTAGGGAGGAAGCCTGTTTACGATAGAGACACCATCCCCATGTAGGCCAGGGAACCAGTGGTCTCAGCAAGCAGCTGTAACAAAGTTAAAAGGCGTGGTCATATGGCTTGAACTTCCCTCTAATGTGTATTGGACAGGGAAATGTTTTTATAATAAAACAACTGGTGTTCTGAGAAGTGTCACAATGTAAAGATATGTGTGTTTCTGTGAACATTAGAGATGCAGGGTACCACTTGTGCCAGCAATACTATCTCACTACAGCCTTGAGGAAAGCACAAAGTGAAAAGAATGTTGTGCTAGAAACCCCATGCTTTCCTAGGCGAAAGGACAGCTAAATAACAAAAATAAAACACCACCACAAATGTGGCCAATTCTAAAATAATAAAAGGAAGCAGAATAAAATGTTACTAGGCTTAAGGGCTCATGCAGCAGGCCTAGTTGCTGAAATAACATGCCCAGAGACATCATTAAAATGGCTATACAACAGAAGCACTTGATGTGAAACAATATCGAAAGTTGCACTGAGATCCAACAGGAGCAGCACCGTGGTGCCTCCCCTGTCCAGTTCCTGTCTCAGGGTTTCAGTAACACCTAACAATATAGACTCACTACTATGTTCTGTGCAGGACCTAGATTGGGAAGGATTAAGGGCCAGATGTAGCAAACTTTTGCGAGTCGCAAATGGCCCGATTCGCTATTTGCAACCCCGCAAAATCGGAAATGGGATGCAAAAATCCCATTTCCGACTCGCAAAATGCGATGCGAGCCGTTACCGACTCGCAAAATTAGCAACCCCATTTTGCGATCCGCAAATAGGAAGTCGCAATTTGCGAGTCGCAAACCGTATGCAATAGCAACTCGCAAATTGCGACTAGTCGTAAAAACCCCAGTTTGCACTTCCCATTTACCACTAACTCAGAGCAGGTGGTAACCATTACCAAAGTATAAAAGGAGACCCAGAAGGTATCTGGGTTACTCAAGATGGCGGAGATATACCTGATAGCAGTGAGGAGGAGAGCCCACGCCGCACAGCAGAGGAGGAGAAGGAGCCAGAGACAGGAGAAGATTTACAGAACAAGGCAGACCCTCTTCCAGCAAACTGAGGAGGAAACATATGACAAATATAGACTTAGCAGCGCAGCCATACTAGATTTAATAGATTTACTCAAACCACAGCTAGAACGCCAGACTGTGCGCGGCTGAGCCATCCCTACGCATGTGCAAGTGCTATGCTCACTGCACCTCTTGGCCTCGGGTAGCTATCAGGGGATCATTGCTGTGGCAGGTTGGGTATCCTAAATTGCACTATCACGGTTCTTTAGGGCATTCCTAGACGCCTTACTCACCCACATGTCCCGATACATATACCTACCCAGGAATGAGGCAGAAATCAACAGTACCAAGTTGGAATTTTACCGGATTGCCAATTTCCCCCATGTCATAGGGTGTGTAGACGGGACACATATTCAAATATGCCCTCCTGCAAACCTGGAATATCTGTTCCGCAAAAGGAAGTGTACCCACTCACTCAACATACAGGTGGTATGTGACGCCCATTATATCATCACTGACATGGTTGCCAAATTTCCAGGCAGTACCCATGACTCCTACATTTTTAGGCACAGTGGGATACACCAACGCCTGGAACGTGGGGAGTTTGGAGACGGATACCTCCTAGGTAGAGCTGAATACACCTTGAAGGCATGCACACAGGTCAATGTGCAAACCACTCATGCCTTGCTAACAGTGTACGTTTTGTGCCCAACAGGTTACTGACTCCATACTTAACACCCAGCAATGACTGCGAGAGGCGATACAACAGTGCACATAAGAGGACTAGGAACATCATAGAGCGAACCTTCGGACTGCTGAAGGCAAGGTTCAGATGCCTCCACCGAAGTGGAGGTGCCCTCCAGTATACACCAATAATGGCATTCAAAATAGTTGTTGCATGCGCTATCTTGCACAACATTGCCACCCGACGTGGGCTACTTCTCACCCTTGAAGACCCTGATTCTGAGGATGAAGAGCAAGAGCAACCACATCGCCATCATGGGGATAGGAGCATCGCTAATCAAGGCAGACTGAGAAGGGAACACATTGCAAACCAATACTTTGGAAGGTACGTGCAAACTTCTACCATACTCACCAATTTAACAAAGAGTCCATGTGTTAAGTGGAACGAACAAATGATTTAATAAGTGCAAATAACCAAACCATGTACATGAAAAACAGTTCAGGGGCTTCAATAGTCCACCTGGCATGGGACACATTGACATCATGTGCCCCAACCCCAGGGACAGTGTGGAGCTCACACCCTACGGCGGGCTCGGCCAGCCTGGCTGGTACTAGGCGGGTCAGCAGTGCTCTGCCTTGTGCTTCCACTACGTAGCACCCTGGTGTCACCGGCAGAGACACTGCTGACAGTGGAGCCCTCCTCACTGTCCTGTGGGGTGTCGCCTGTGCCCCTGGCCACCTGCCATGCCTCCATAAGGTCTATTGCATGGTTGATCCGGCCCAGTCCCCGTGCCACATCACCCGCAAAGTGGCCCATGTCCACCTGGAGGCTGACTGTTCGCCTAGACAGCCCTGTTGTGTTAACAGCCAGCCTAACTATAGAGGAGGCCATCCTGTCCAGGTGTTGCAGCAGCTGGCGGTCCTTGCGCTGTGCACTGTCACTCTGTGTTAGCAGTCCTGCCACCAGTTCACGCATAGACAGTGCTAGGTCACCCGTGTTGTTACCAATAACCTGCAATTTCGAATGCACCTGCTGCATACTGATGGCATGATTTCTTTCAAAGCGCTGCAATACCCTACTTATCCTCCTTAACTGTTGGTTTTGCAGGCGCTGACCCCGTAGCAGTTGGGCCTCTGTTGGTGTTGTGGAGCCATGCCCTGACTCTGCCTGCTGCTCTGATGTTGTTATCCTACGTCGCCTGCGCAGCGGTGGAGGCCCTGTATTGTCTGACGTGGCACTCTGGCTTGTACCTGGTGCAGGCTCGCACACCACTGTTGCAAGAGGTGTTTCCTGAGAGGGCATGGTGTTGGTGGTGCAGGGAGCAGTGGTGGCTGGTCCTGTTGTCTCCTCTCTGTGCTGGCTGACCATTGGCCCGTGGCTGCTTGGGCTGGTGGGGGTGTCTTGTGGGAGACCTGTTGGACATAGGGAAGACACTGTCAGTGTCTACTATCTGTTATCGACTTCCTAATAAACTATTGCCTATGAACTGCCTACTTGACTACATTGCCCATAATGCATCATTCTGGTGTTTGCTACTCTGAAATGGAGCTATCTTGGTTGTGCATGCTCCTGTGTACAAGGTGGGTGGGGGTATGGCATTGATGGGGGTACATGCATATCACATGGTACTCACTGGTTGATGGTCCTGGCTCAGAGGTGTCCAGATCTCCCATTCCACTGACAGCCTCAGGCTCAAGGGTCTCCTCTACCCTTTCCTCCAGGGGTGTGGGTGGTGGTACCGTCGATGGTCCCCCTTCTGTGCCTCTCATCTCCCGGAACCGCTCTGCCACCCTCTCCTTGGTCCGGGAGCGCAGGTCTTACCACCTTTTCTTAAGTTCTTCCACACTCCGGTGGCTGACCCCCAGGGAGTTGACCTTGTCCTGGATATCCTGCCATATTCTTTTTTTTCTGTGTCTGGCACAGTGAGGGCTACCCTGCTAAACAGCTCGTCATGGTGCTGACAGCACTCATCTGTTAGCACCTCCAACTCTTTCTCAGCAAACTTTAGCTTCCTTTTCCTGGGAGTGTCAGCCATGGTTGCTGGAGCTCTGTTTGTTAGCTGTGCTGCAGTTGAATAGGGTGTGGTCCTCCCTCCTCCCAGGTGTATTTGTAAACTTCCTGGCTGTGATGTCATCATCATGTGCCAGGAAGTGTTTTCCTGAGTGTTCTGTAGTGATTTCCAGAGTGTTCTGCAGCACCTGCTTTCAATTTTCAGCACAGTCGCAATTTGCGACACCCACTCGCAAATTGCGAGTCCGTTTTTTGCGCGGTCGCAAAAAGCGACCTCGCAAACAGCGGACTCGCTATCTGCGGTGCGACTCCGTGTGCGAGTCGCAAATTGTCCTCGCACTTTCTACCTGCATTGCAGTTAGCGACTCGCAAATTGCGAATTGCACATACTCGCAAATTGCGAGTCGCTATTTTTTACCTACCTACATCTGACCCTTAGTAGCTTGTGGGTATCCAGAAATGTAAAGCCATGACCATTAATAGTTCTCAAAAGTCCTAGGCCCAGATTTATACCTACTTTGCGCTGAATTTGCATAATTTTTTTTTTTACGCTAATTCAGCACAAACTTAACTCCTTATTTATATTTTGGCGCTAGACAAGTCTAGCGCCAAAATATTGGAGTTAAAATCATTTCTTGGATGCATGAACCTACATGGCGTCAATGAGATGCAAGGTAGGTGTTCCCGTCCAAAAAAATTACTCTAAAGCCCTAGCGCCTTATTTATCCTCCTGTGCAAAAATGGTGCACGGGAAGAAGGCACGCCTAAATAATGGCGCTAAGCCTGCTTAGCACCATTATTTAACACCTGGGTCTGGGCAGGTGCTAGGGAACCTGTGCACCCATTTCCATGGTCAAACACCAAGTAAAGAGCCTACAGGTGCCCGCCCCAAGCCCCAGGAACACCCCCACCCACACCAGAGGGATACCACTGGATGGGGGACCCCATCCCAGGTAAGTATAGGTAAGTCCAGGTAAGTATTTTAATATTATTTTTAAAGTGCCAATGGGGGCCATGAACTTGGCCACTCTAGATGGCATTTGGTGCAGTGGCCATGCCCAGGGGACCCTTGTCCTCTGTGCTGGCCATTGGGGTGGTGGGCAGGACTCCTGTCTTTTATAAGACAGGAGTCATGTGGTATGGATGGTTTTACATCAAGAAATTATGGTAGACTGGTTAGAGTCATCTGTTTTGACTCTAACCAGCCTAACGTCATTTTTTGGTGCAAAATCCCCTTCTCCCATACCACCACCCCCCGACTAATGTCATTTTCCATGACGTTAGCCCACCCTTTGCGCTGGATTGCACCATTCCACAAATTTGTCGCCCGGCTGGCATCCTGGAATGGCGCAAGCCGGCGCTATACTTTTTTATGCAAAACTGGCTTTGCGCAGTTTTGCGTCAAAATGTATACATCTGGGCCTTAGTATGAAATAATTGTAGGGAAATAGGGCAATAATTGGCCCAGTTTGATGGTTCCAAGATAGCTTTTTTAGCAATGTATCATAGCATCCTTTCATGCATTACGTACCACTCTATGAGCCAGAGAATGATTCTGCAGGTCAGTGAGGATTGGCGAGAGTGCATCACTCACCAAATCAGGAGGACAAAGGTTAGGAGGGGAACCAAATTTAAAACTTTAGATAGAGCTACAAAATGTTCAATTTCAAGACATGGAAAATAGGTCAGAATTATATATTGTCCTCAGGCTATTTCGTCAAAGGTAGAATAGATAATAGATAACTTAGTAAAGAAAAACTCCTGAATTAATTGTAGTCTTTTTGAGAGAGTGAAATACATTGTGACACCTATGGTGGTGAGGGGGAGGGGGTAAAAGAGATTTGACTATCTGAAAAACCTCTTTGGACAAGTTGCTTGATGTCTCAATTTTGTTTGCATGGTAGGCTGATCAGGCAGATCTCCAAGTCCTATGATAAATCCTGCTGGCTTTTTTAAATTTGAGCTTGTCATTTAGCAAGTAGTGTTTCTGTCGGATACACTCCAGGCATTTGAAATCCTGTTTTAACATAAGGACCACTTCAGTAAACCAATAGGGGGCAGACAGGAAGTCCCTTGCTGGCACTGCTGTATCAGAAGTGTTACATCAAGGTTTGAGCGAATCCTGGAGCCCACCAACCTATCACAATCATCCATTTGTATCTACCATCTTAGGAGTCGTGTTGTGGGGTCATAATATAAAAGTTATCTGGATTGAATTTAGTCCATTTTCTTGAAAGGGCTAGCTGATTGGGCTGCCTGCCTTCCGATACATAGACCAAAATCTGGAAAAAACATCTGGAAATTATCTGACCAACAGAGGGGGAGTGGGCAGTCCATGTGAATGCCAGCCACATTTGTAAAAACAAGGTCCAGGGGGTGCCCTGCAATATGAGTAGGATCCTTTACCATTAAATCATGTCCCAGAGCTTTGATGCTACCCATATTAGAAGTGGCTGTATGACAGCACCATCAAAATGTATGTTAAAGTCTTATAAAGTGATAATATTAGCATTCTTCAGAAAGTATGGAGATGAAGCCTCTGCCAAGCTCGAACTCCATTAGCCAGTTGGGCTAAGTGGATGATAGATTAGGCGTCATCGAGAAGACCGTCAACAAGCAGCTGACCGCTTTTCTTGAAGCTAACAACTCGCTCGACCCTTCCCAATCTGGATTTCGGGTCAACCACAGCACAGAAACCACCCTCATCGCAGTCACTGATGACATCAGAAACCTGATGGACAACGGAGAAACAACCTCCCTCATCCTCCTGGACATCTCGGCTGCCTTCGACACCGTGTGCCATCGCACCCTAATAACCCGCCTCCACACCACTGGAATCCTAGGACAGGTCCTTGACTGGATCATCTCGTTCCTCTCCGACAGAACCCAGAGAGTCCACCTCCCCCCCTTCTGCTCTGAACCCACCTAGATCATCTGCGGCGTACCCCAAGGTTCCTCGCTCAGCCCAACCCTCTTCAATGTCTACATGAGCCCTCTCGCCGCCATCGCATGCAAACACAAGATCAACATCATCTCCGACGACACCCAGCTGATACTCTCCCTCACCAAAGACCCAACCACCGCCAAAACCAACCTACAGGAAGGAATGAAAGACGTCGCGGAATGGATGAAGCTCAGCCGCCTAAAACTGAACTCAGACAAGACGGAGGTCCTCATCCTCGGACAATCCCCTTCCGCCTGGGACGACTCCTGGTGGCCCACGGCTCTGGGCACCGCACCAACCCCCTCGGATCACACACGCAACCTCGGATTCATCCTGGACCCCCTCCTCACAATGACCAAGCAAGTCAACGCCGTCTCGTCATCATGCTTCAACACCCTACGCATGCTCCGAAAAATCTTCCGATGGATCCCCGCCGAAACCAGAAAGACAGTTACCCATGCCCTCGTCACAAGCCGTCTGGACTACGGAAACACCCTATACGCAGGCACCACCGCAAAGCTTCAGAAACGTCTACAACGCATACAGAATGCCTCCGCACGCCTCATCCTCGACATCCCTCGCCACAGCCACATATCCACCCACCTGAAACACCTACACTGGCTCCCCGTCAACAAGAGGATCACCTTCAGACTCCTCACCCACGCACACAAAGCACTCCACAACATGGGACCAGAATACCTCAACAGCCGCCTCTCGTTCTACACGCCCACCCGTCAGCTCCGCTCAGCTAGCCTCGCCCTCGCCACCGTACCACGCATCCGCAGAACCACAGCCAGAGGAAGATCGTTCACCTACCTGGCAGCCAAAGCATGGAACTCCCTCCCTGCACACTTAAGAACTACCCAGGACCATCTCACCTTCAGGAAGCGCCTTAAGACTTGGCTCTTCGAGCAGCAGTAACCCCCCCCCAGCGCCTTGAGAACCTCGCGGGTGAGTAGCGCGCTCTATAAATGCACTGATTGATTGATTGATTGATTAGGGAGCCAGAGAGAGTGACATTTTTGGATACATCAATAGAAAAAAAAGCACATTTGCAACCTGGAATAGGTAGAGAAGTCATAAGACATGAAAAATACGATTTACAAATAATGGCTACCCATGCCCCCACATTCTGCTTTTCCAGCCCATTCCTACATTTTCAGACCATATTCCAGTGGGAGGGCAATGAAGGTATCAGGGGAGTAATGCTCATGTAGCCATGGTTTGGTTAAAAAAGATGTAAGGTGGTTAAGGTGTTTTTATGATTTAGGGATGGGCAGGGGTTTAGAGTGGTGAGGGTATTTATAGGATTTGGGGTGGTTATGGATATTGGGCGGGTAGGGTGTTTTTAGGGTTTAGAGGTGGATAGTGGTAAAGGGTGGTATGGGTGTTTTTAGGGTTTAGGGTTGGGCAAGGGTATAAGGTGGCAAGGATCATTTTAGGGTCTAGGGGTGGGTAAGGGTATTGAGTGGTAAGGGTATTCTTTGGGTTTGTTGGTGGAGAGGGACAGAGGGTGGTAAGGATGTTTTTTGAGTTTAGGGATTGGTATGGGTATTGGGTTTTAAGAGTGTTTTTTGGATTTAGGAGTGAATAAGGCATAGGGTGTAAACGGTGTTTTTAGGGTATGGGATGTGTAAGGCTATAGGGTGGTAAGGGTGTTTTGAGGGTTTAGGAGTGGGTAAGGGAATAGGGTTGTACAATTAAAAAACAGGAGGGTTTGAGGAGTTAAAAAAATATATATTTTTATAATAATTTTCAAACAATGGGGGTTTGGAGGATCTCTACCGCCATTAACAAAGTATTGCAATGATAACAAATGGTCCACAAGGTTAAAATGATTGGCAACATTGAGCCAATCATTTCCCCTTGTGGACCATTTGCTTTCAGAGTTGAAGATCATAACTTAGGAAAGTGCTCTAAAGGAAGAACTACTGGACTCCAGTGACTCCAGAGAAAACATAAGGATGTACGATTTAACATCATTGTATCCAATGGACTGAACATCACTGACAATATCACCTGTTTACTGCATGTCTCAAGAGATCTCAGAACTGCATGGATTCCATATTCCAATGAAATTGTCAGTCATGACGCATTTTAAAAACCCAGCAGTTTCAGCTGAGCAGCCACTAAGCAAACAATCTTATACTAACTGAGAAAGGCGGAAGCTGAAACCCTGCAGTGAAAATACATTTTTGTTCTTTGGTGAGTCCATCTGTTTGAGTAACTTCATCCTTGCATATTTAATTTCTTTGTACTTTGTGACTCATTGTATCCTTTAGGTTCTGTATTTGCACCCTGGGTGGCTGTTGTGATCCATATATATACATATATATATATAAATATATATGTATATATATATATATATATATATATATATATATATATATATATATATATATAAGCAATGGGTTATATTGGTATTATAGGGGGCACCTACTTAAAATTCCCCAATACTGTACATTTTCACAAAAGTCAGAAGCAATCAAATAGTACAATCACGTGGTGCACAAAGATGACACCATAAACAAAATCCTAAAGATACTGCAGCACCCCTAAACAGTCCATATTTATATAGTCCTCTAGATAGATCCAGTTGGAATAAAAAAAATATATTGGTAATAGAAACATCGATTTGATAAGGTGAAAAACTTTTCAGCTACAGCCAACATGTGTTTCATCACTTTCGGGACTTTTTCAAGGCTTATTATGACAAGAAACACTCACGTAGTATGAGCATCATCAGTCCTGAGGTATAGCAGCCAAGTATCTTGATATTCCCAAATAATGCTTTTCAATTGTAAGTTGCCGGCTTATAACTTAAAATATACTGTACTCTACAGAAAACAAAAGACCAGAATAAGTCAATTCATGACAGTAACAGCAAGTATGGTAGTGTACCTCAGTGTGCAGAAAACCCCGGGGTTTCTGAATTCTTTTCTCTAGGCTGCAAATGTGAAGTTAACTGTTCCATTGTATTCCAGGAGAAAAGCATGTTTCAAGTTTAGTTAATGTAACAATATTTGTTCTAACTGTTTAGTTGTAGAGAAAGATTCACGAAGCTTATGTGAAAGAATATTTGCTTAGTTATTGTGTGCCTTGGAAAGGGAAATGCATGTTGCAGATTATTAGAACATGTACTATTTTGGCAGAATATTGTAACCCACCATCAAGCCCCTTCCACTAGCAACGTTACATTTGCCCCATCTCCATCAGGATCACTTAGTGGAATGGAGGTCCTGCTGGGGAAGGACATGCCTCAGACACCCCCTGCTCTGTAGCTGGAGAACACCCCCCCTTACCCGCGCAGATGTGGACTTCCAACCAGACATTCGGCTGGAGCAGATGCCAAGAGCTAAGACACAAACTACTGGCAGGAAGTGAACCTCTCCTGATTTGTCTCTCATGTGTGTCATTGAGACACCCTGTTGACTGTTCTGAGACAGAACTCCATTTTCCCATGGTACAAGGACACAGGACCTGTGTAACCAACAGTTGTAACAGCTACTCTGAGTAATCCATCTTCCATGTCACCACTCATCACCTTTTTGTTATTTTGTTCACATTTCTCTTGACTGTTAAAAATCTTAAATGCACAGTAAATCACACTGGGACACATCTACTGTGTATGTGTCTTTAATGATACAACAACAAATGTAATGTATCCCAACCGTGGATTGGTAATGCCCTGCTGATTCGAATTAGCAGTGTGATGGCTATCAGACGGAGGCTCCCTCAGCAGGACACATGACAACAGTAATGTCACTGGACTGATGTCAGAGACTGGGGTTGAAATCCAGAGCGACACCAGGGCATAGTCTGCATACCGATTTGCAATTAGAGCATTACAGAGAGTACTAGTCAGATGGAAGGCATGGTGCCACACAAATCACATATGCATGTCGTAGATGTCATGCCCATTGTAGAATACCTCCAAAGCAGGGGCACCCAGATTTAACCTATACATCATCAGTCACAGGCTCTTCATAAAATCCATTTTACCAGCTATCTGCCGTGTACACCTCTCATGTCTGTAATCAATTACAAGTGGCTATTGACAATGAATACCTCAAGCCATAGGTAGCAGAGCCACAGATCAAATTCTATACTCAGTGGGTGGAAGGAAATGAGATTAGGAGAATGCAGGAAACATAGCTCAATACTGGTCAGTCCATTAGAGAAGTGACTGTTGGAATCTGTTGTAATAACACTTTACAGATGAACCACTATTACTGTACACCTTACATTCTATCTGCCTGCTTCCTTAAATCACACATAGGCATTTGACATCATTACACCCCTACTGATGATTCAAGTCGGGAGGTGTATTGTCAGCAATCCACTTCTGAATGTGCACATGCAAGACTTGAAAAGGCTCACTCAACATACCTGTATGTCACTGGAAGTACTGATTGATGAGCTCTGTCCTAGAGTCAGCTGCACCTTCTTCCTCTGGCTCTTCACGAATTGCCATATCAGCATTTTCAGCCACTGGTCGAGCTGCTTCACCCTCATCGGTTAGCAATGGTACCTGATGTCTCAGGACAAGATTGTGGAGCATGCAGCAGGCGATGATGATTTGGCAATCCTTGTGTGGCGAATAGAGGTGGGCACCTCCAGATAGGTCCAGATAGGTCCAGGCACCAAGATCTGGCCATAAGTTTGCTTGATTACACGCCTTGTCCTCCCTCAGGCCTTATTGAAACGGAGGTCCCCTGGTGTGGCTGGGTACCTCACTGGTGTCAACAACAAAGGAAGGTTTGGATAGCCAGAGTCACCTGTGAGCACAATGGTAGGACAATAGAAATAATAGGTACAGCGACTGGCCAGAATGTGATGACAGTTGACATAACATAACTATTCATACTTACCAAGCAGCCAGGCTGTCTCTGGGAATAGTCATGCCATAATGTGTGGCACATTGCTGTTCCGCAATATGTATGAGTCGTGCACTGATGCAGGGAGCTTGGCTTTCACTTGTGAGATGTACTGGTCTGCCAGACACACCACCTGCACGTTGAAAGTGTGATAGTTCTTCCTCTTCCTATACACCTGCTATTTGACCCTGGTAGGGACCAGGGCTCAATGTGTGCCATCAATGGCCCCTACCACATGAGGAATGTGTTCCAACTCATAAAAGTCTGCCTTCAGATAGGCCAAATCCACTCTTTGGGGGAACCTGATGTAGTTGTCCAGGGGTTTCAACAAAGCACACAGTACATCCTTCAACACAAGACTGAACATGGGCAGAGACATCCCTGCTGTTAAGGCGACAGTATTCTGAAATGAGTCTGTGGCCAGGTAGTATAGCACTGACAATACTTGTACTATGGAAGGTATGCAATAGGGATTGCGAATGGCTGGCATCAGATCAGGCTCCAACTGTCTACATAGATTCATGATTCAGACAATATGTCTGGATGACATGCCTGTTCTCCATGGTTGCCAGGTCAACTAGTGGACGGTAGACTGGTGGTTGCCTCATTCTCCTCATTGCAGGATATCTATGTTGAAAGGAGAGATTGTACAATGAGCCATGCAGTAGGCACATGTCAGCAGCACATAGTGTATGCTGACATACAATACAAACCATGGATATGCACATCTTACGCCCTCATTGCTGTACATTGACTAACATGTAAGTCAGATAGGACACAGGTCACATATGTAATTGAACATGTGTGAGTGACTTTGCAGTCCCGCACTGATCACACATATATTTTTGGAATCTATTTATATACAGCCATCACCTATGTACCGCTGAGTAGCTTAACAGATCTATGAACATATACACAGGCTCAAGAAGTCATTGTGTCAAAAAATGTCACAATATGTTAGTGTTGATGAGGAAGATTTGACAGCAGATGAAGGGAAAAGGGTGAGAGGCTGTGAACTAGCTTTGTTGAATGTGACGGAGGACCAGGTAGTCGATGAGGACGAGACACACGAAGAACACAATTTGGAGGACTTAATGAGTTTCTTTCCAGTGTTTGAAAAAAATACTTGCCGAGTGATCTGCAGGAAAGGGTTAAACTAAAGGTTTGGGATTTTTCAGGAAAAGACATTGGTTTAATTTAATGAGTTGCGGGAGTCAAGATGGCAGTGAAAGAGAATGTGGTGTTCCCACAAACAGCTCAATACCCGATGACAAATGAAACCATAGAGGGAATAAGACCACTGATAGAACAATTTTTGGAACAAGGAGTTTTGAAAGACGTGATGAGCAGTCCATGTAATTCACCAGTCATGGGTTTGAAGAAGCCAAATGGGAAAACACCCTTTGTTCAGGATTAAGGAAAATAAATTACATTGTAGTGAAGTGCTGTCCAGTGGTACCTAATCCAGGAGTAATAATGTTTCAGATTCCATGTGATGCTGAGTGGTTTACAGTCATTGATTTGTGCCAAGCATTTTTCTCAGTACCTCTTCATGAGGACAGCAGATATCTCTTTCATTTCAAATTCCTGACTAGAGTCTACAGTTGGTGCAGGATTCCTCAAGGGTTCTCAGAATCACCATCGATTTTCAATCAGATTTTGAAAAGGAACTTGGAGTCGTTGGTGATGCCCTATAAGTCGACTTTAGTGCAGTACATTGATGACTTACTAATCGCATCAAAGACAAAGGAATGCTGTAGGGAGGATACGAATGCATTGTTGAATTTCCTAGGAGACAATGGTCATAAAGGCCCGTATTTATACTTTTTTAGCGCCGCATTTGCGACGTTTTTTGACGCAAAAACGGCGCAAACTTGCAAAATTCCATGGATGAGGAGTGTGTGAAAGCTTTCACTGAGCTGAGAGAAAGTCTGTGTCAATCACCAGCTTTAGGTATGCCTGATTACACAAAACCTTTCCTATTGTTTTGTCCTGAGAGAGATGGATGTTCTTTGTCTGTCTTAAAACAAAAACATGGTGGTGTCAATCGCCCGGTAGCATATTTTTCAGCTACCTTGGATAATGTTGCAGCAGCCCTACCTGGATGCCTGCGAGCTGTCGCAGCTGTTGAACAAAGTATAACTCAAAGTGAAAATATTGTGATGGGTTATCCTCTGACAGTAACGGTAACTCCTTCAATTGAAATCCTATTTACAAGGTCAAAGACACAATATTTGACAAATGCAAGATTGACTCGTTATGAAACAGTTATTCTAGAGGCACCAAATGTGACAATAAAAAGGTGCACAGTGCCTAACCCAGCAACATTACTACCAAATGAGGGGTACGATCTGTCCAACATAGATGATGTTGAACATGATTGTTTGGAAGTGACAGAACTTTGTACTGAACCAAGAGAAGACATTAACGATGCTTGTTTAAAAGACAATGATAAAATTATTTTTGTTCATTGTTCCTGCTTACAGGACAACAGGGGTGCATTGAGAGCAGGGTATGCAGTGTGTACAATCACAGGCATAATAGAAGCTTCATGGCTTAAAGGGGTGATGTTGGCACAAGTTTCGAGCTGGTGGGTCTTATTAGAGCATGTCAATTGACAGATCAAATGAAGGTCACAATCTATACTGATAGTCAATATGGATTTGGAATTGTGCATGATTTTGGGCACATTTGGTCACAGAGAGGGTTCCTAACTTCTTTAGGATCACCTGCAAGAAATGGGGAAAGGATACATGATTTGTTACAAGCAGTGCGGAAACCTGAGAAATTTGCTGTGGTCAAATGCAGTGCACGCCAAAGAGGGCAGGATTATGTAACTTTGGGAAATGCTTATGCAGACCAGGTTGCAAAATGGTTTGCTCTAAATGGAATTTCATTCAAGAGAAATTGAGAATTGATGTCTGAAAATGAAGAGATTTGTGCCAATTTCACTGTACAGATAGTGAAGACACTAGATGAATTGAAAGCAATACAATAGCAATGTGCCAGGAGAGGAAATGAGAGATGGGATTAAACATTGATGCATACAAAGGGAGGATGAGATGTGGGTGACAATAGAAGGAAAGGTAGTCCTGCCAAACAGTTTACTGGCGCAGATGGCGAGGTACTACCATGGTCAAACATATATTGGAAGGGATGCAATAATCCGGAGTTTTAAACAATTTTGGTACAATCCAAAATTTAGACCAGTGCCAGAGCTGGTGTGCCATTAGTGTAAAGGAATAATTGTCAACATGGGTCACATAAGTATGGCAGGAGGTCTATTCAGTAGAATGCAAATGGATTTAATTGAGATGCCTGCATGTGCTGGTCTGAAATATGTGTTGGTGATTGTGTGAATTTTCAGTCATTGGATTGAGGCTTATCCAACAAGGAGAAATGACAGTTTAACTGTGGCTAAATTGCGATAACTAATTCCACGTTTTGGTTTTACGGTCTCAATTAAATCAGATAGAGGTACACATTTCAATAATGAGGTGATAAAATTGCTTTTTTCAGCATTAAACATTCAGCAAAGACTGCATTGCAGTTATCGCCCAGAAGCCTCAGGTCTAGAAGAACAAATGAATGGAACACTGAAATCACGATTAGCAAAAGTGTGTGCATCAACAAATTTGAAATGGCCAGATGCTCTACCTCCAGTACTAATGTCAATGAGAAGTACACCTGACAAAAAGACTGGGTTATCTCCACATGAGATATTGATGGGAGAGCAATGAGATTGCCAGCAATACCTTCAAACGCACTTGTGAATATTACAGATGATATAGTGCTAGATGACTACAAAAGCCTGCCTGATGTGGTTCGATCTTTTTCTCATCAGGTGGAAGTTGCAACATCCCAACAAACACAAGGTCAAGGACATAGTCTGAGAGCAGGAGACTGGGTGCTTATACAGAAGCATGTACGAAAGTCTTGCCTTGAACCACGTTGGAAAGGACCATATCAAATCGTGCTCACTACAACAACTGCTGTGAAATATGCTGGTTTGCCGAACTGGGTGCATGCAAGCCATACGAGAAATGTGCATGATCCAACAGAAAGAAAAGAGGATCTGTTGAGATTACCAACAATTGAGAATACCGGAAACCGAGGAGAAGAGAGTGAGCAAAATATTGAGAATGACAGAGATGTACCTACTCCTATAACAGATGAAGGAGAACAAAACAGAGAAGAGGTTGAACAAGTTGTAAAAGGAGAAGAAGAATCAGTTGAAGAAGAAAGAAGTGAGACTGATTTTGATCCGAGGAGGGTGCCTCAAACGAGAACGAAAAACAGGGAACAACAGAAGAAAGATCTGCTCAGAGGAGGGTGACCTCAGTAGCAGGTGGTTTGACAAACCAAACTTAAGACGATACAGAGCCTGCTGGGAAAGGAATTGAGAATAGTCCCTCTCCAGTGGATTATTCTGTTCCAGAACCAATTGCGGGAACGTCTGAAGAAAAAGGTCCAAAGGCAAGTGAAGACTCAATATTGAGAAGATTATTGATGAAAGGAACATTTAAAGGAGACAATTGGCCAGAGAAAACTGTGGAAAAGGGAAATGTTGATGTGATATCATCAATACCAGAGAATAGAGAGTTGCCTGGAGAAGAACACACTAGTGGAGAAGATAGTGAAAGTGGAAGGCGACCAAAAAGGAAGAGTTGCAAGTAGGAGACATGCAAGACCTGAATGGGCATATTTAAGTACAAGTGACTGGCAAGAAGAATTTTTGAGTTATTGTTTTGACAGGGACTTCTGATTTCGGAATATGAACATTCACAAGAAAGAGAATGAAAATTGAGTAATAAAATTTATGCTGCAAAGATAGAAATTGAAAATTACTGGAGAAGACACATGAACAACTGAACTTAGACAAGCTGCTATACCCAATTTGACAAAGGAACTGTCCAAGATTGAATGAATTCATAATTTTTTAAGTTTTTTATTTTTTCCTTACAGAGAAAATGAGTGATTCACATAACCAAAACTGTAGAATTAGTTGTTAATGGAGCAAATCAGACTGTGAATATGAACTCTTTAGACTTGACTGATAAGCCATTAACCAAAGATAGATTTAGGATAGATGTAAAATATTTACATGAGGAAAATGAGCTTTCTTCTAATGTTTTCTATCGCTTATTGCATGAGTATGTTGACGTGATTGATGCGACTGATTGTTATGTATGTACGCAGATTCCACCTTCAGTAGAAGGAGGAACTACATATCACAGATTACCCGTGACTTATGCTATAAGCTGCACTCTTTTGCAAACACGTTTCTATAATCAAGAATATATTCAATATTTTTATTCAAACTATGATATGGTATTATTTTTTGTACCTGTCACAGGATATTTGAATAAAATAGCTGAAGAAAATAACATAGTAAGTATGAGAGATTTCTTTGAGGCTACTTTAAGTTTTGTAACTGCCTTTGCTCATCGTAATAACTTGACTTGTTTACTAACGCCAGTAGAGAAGACATTTTTAGATAATACAGAAGATAGAAGGAGAGAGATAAAGGCAGAAATGGTCAAGGGAATTATAAGTAGAAAGCCTGGAATAGATTATGCTTCTACTGACATCATTAAACAGGGTAAACTAACAATAGATGCTGAGCATGTAGGGAAACTTTGTATACAAAGGACTTGGGGTAAGAATGACAGAGTGTTTGTTGGAAAGAGTGAATGCAGGCATGTTTTTCTGTTTGGGAGTAAATGGGATTTTATGATGAATGGACAGGATCCTCTGATACCTGGGATTTACTATATTTGTGGATGAAATGCATATTACCGTCTTCCTAGAGGGTGGTACGGGACATATTATCTGGGAATAGTCTTTCCAAAAATCTATCAGTTGGATGACCTGAGTAAGATTCCTGATTCAATGAAATTTCAAACGAGACAAAAGCGAGAATCAATTTCTAGCATTGTGGGAGACATATTTGGGGCTATAATTCCTTTTGGGGGAGTAGTCTTGAATTTGATTAAGATTCAGAAGTAGTCCACAATAGTGGATAACATGTTGACAAGATATTCCGTAGCTAATATTCTTCTGAATAAAGAGTTGGCTGCTACAAGAGCTATGACACCTTAGAATCGCCTTGCCTTAGACATTCTTTTGGCGAAAGATGGCGGAGTTGGTAAATTAATTGGTTCTTATCATTGTTGTTCTTTTATCCCTGATAACACTAATGTGACTAACACTAATAATAAAGATTTGAAAGAACTAACAGAAACTACAATTTGGGAAAAGGCTGGAAAAGGAATTGAAGCTGTGGGGAAATGGTTTAGCAATGTGGGAAGAAATGTTATTCTGACAATACCAAAATGAGTGTCAATAATTGTGTTTTGTTTAATTGGGATTTGGGGAACCTATAAAGTAATAAAACGTGTTCAGAAGAAAAAATTAGAAAGGAATAAACAAAATGTTGAAATAGAAATGAATACATTTTACAAAGAAAATAAAGAGAAAAAGAAATAATTCTGAAATAAATTAGACGAAGTTTTGAATTTGATGATGATAAATAAATTTATTAAAGGGTAATGTGATAACATGAATAGTCATCAGAGGAGGGATTGTGAGAGTGTGAATTTTCTAATAAGTTCATTAATGATTTTCATATTAAAATGTGTAATGTACTAAAGTGTAAAATGAGAAACTTCTGAAATGTTTGTTTTTCTGTTCTTGGCTTAGCAAAATTATATTCAAACGCTGTGGTTATTTTCCATGATTCAAAATTTTCATAATAGGTGTTTTCAAATCTTGTGTAGACGTATCCACAGCTACCCCTAGTGGGTTACAGTGTTGTGCCTTACAAGGTCGTGTATTAACTGAGCATTGCATAAGTTGAAATGTCCTATTGTTTGAAAATGTTACTAATATCTGGTCTTTCCTCGAGGATGGAAGTAGAAGGATACAGTAAACGTTTCTTCCTGAGTAACAAGATATTCGAGAGGTGATGAGACAATGGGGTTACAGACGAGATGAAAGAAGTAAAGATACATCAAAAGAAAATGTTATAGTTAGCATATATTTGTTAAGTTTAGGTCATCAATTTAGTTGTCAATTGGCTGAAATGAAACCACCCCATAGATTGACCAATCAGGAGTTGATTAGATTTTAGAATAACAACCTGTGTAGAATTATTAGACGGGCGATTTGTCAGTCGTCATCCAATGCTATTCTTCTAGAGCAGTCGAGGTTCGAGACTAGCTGTCGTTAGGCCCAAATCTTCTAATGAGATAGCTGATGGTGTCCTCAAGCTGAGGCTGATCATTTTCTGTTACTACTATTGTGGTAATGCATGTTATTAAATGTGAAATGTGTCTCGCTTACTTTCCAGGTACCAGCTGCAACTAATGATTTTATTGCTGCACATTAATAGTTTTTTTTATATATCATATTCAGGTTAAGAGATTTCTAAATTAATGTTACTAAATCCTTTCCACATGAAGCCCAACGCATAATGCTAATTTGTGGTTAATTAGGGAATTAATCTTGATATGCTTATGATTTGTCCTGGGATCATGTAATGCTGAACTAATGTATACTTTGTCATTATTACCAGTTTTTGTATTATTAATAAGTGTGATTCTTTTGGAGAACATTTGTATAATTGTATTAATTAGATTGAGATATATACGTTGTTTTAACCACCCACTATTGATCTTACATGCTTCTCATATGTGTTTGAGAGTTATTTACGTGACACTGGCTTTGTTAATATATGGAATTTAATTACTAAACTGGTGTAGTTATTGACTGAACCTTTTTAATATTGAATGTTGTTGTTATTAATGGTCCTCACACATCCCATTGGTGACATCCCCTCAAACCTATGTCGCTTCAATCCATCGTCCTCTAGCACTGAATCCACTATTCAGTATTGATAATAGCTAGGATTCTGTGGTGCGTTAGTTACACTAACATACATTGTAGCACCCACGCATTCACAACACACAACATACACGTACACTCACATTAATTTATTCATGGACCCATTCTATGCGACTTACACCCACATGCATGCATACAAAAACAGACACACACTCCCCCCACACACAACACCCCCACACACACATCACCCCCCACTCCCCTCTCATGTCGGAGAACCCAACTTACCTGCCTGCAGGGAGTCTTCTGGCAGGAGGCGGGATGCGGTGCTGCTGCCAGCAGCAGCACCCGCCAGCAAAACACTGCCAGGCCGTATCATAGCTCATGATATGGTAGACGGTGTTGTGCTGGCGCCGTCCGCCGCCATGACCGTCGATGGAGTACCGCCAGGCTTCTGGCAGTATTCCGTCTACGGTCATAATGCCGTTGGCGGCTGGTAGCCATGGCAATGGTGTGTTGGCAGCCGTCATCATGGTGATAGGCAGCATTTACCGCCAATGTCATAATGAGGCCCTAAGTCCAAAGATACATTTTTTGACCGAGGCCCTACTGCTTGCTGTAGCCGGTTGGCCTTAAACTTTGATTTTGCCCCGGTCGAGGTGCGACCAGATATCCTGAGTGGCGCTTTCAGTTTTTAAGCACTAAAAACATGAATTCTTTAAAAAGTCATATCTCTGGTTCCCCTTATCTGATTTTATTAATTTTTGTGACAAATCAAAGATATACATATTTCCTATTTTATATTTAAACTGTTTATTGTGTTTTATTTTATAACTGTTTTGTGGTACTTGAATGGCTTACACACCGTGATTATGACCCTGGTGGTGAGTGATAAAGTGGCGGTTATACCGGCAAACAGGCTGGCTGTAACTACCGCCATATTATGACCATCGCGGTGAGAACTCCCATAGACACCAACCGCCAGGGCGGACACAAAACTCACCATGGCGGTAGCCGTCAACAGCCAGGTGGAAGACAAAGTACTGCCTACCATATTAAGACGCTACAATCCGCCACATTTTCTGGGGCAGTACCAACACCATCAAAACCTGGCGGAAACGCATCACAAAGAGAAAAGACTCACCATCGGAGACACAGGGAAGAACAGTGCCGCCATGGAAACTGAACTGCAAGTTTTTCAGATGATCTTTTATGTTATGCTCTACCAACGCCGACAAAGACGACAACGGTGAGTACAGCTGCCTAGCACACAAGCGTGGGAGGGAGAAAAATGAGAGTGACACACATATGCACGACACACACCCAACGCACACACCATACACACAACCAGCTGCACATGAAAAACAATTGCACCCGATACACAGCAGAATAATGCAAGGACAACAGGAATGCACCAAGGTGAATGTATTAATATCAACAGCTAATAAAAAATCCAATTGTCTGTGAAACAGGTATGTACAAATGTACACAAAGAGACACTGCCCAGTCCAATGGTCAAAAGGCCCACATGCCCACAGGGCACAGTCCAAGGCTCAACTTGAACCCTGACTTCATCTGGATAGAACTCTATAGGGGCATCAGTTTGCAAGGTGTCAGGCACCTCATGGGTATGGCCATCTTGTAGGCATTTTCAAATGAGCATACTGTCCACAAATAAAATACACTCCAGGAATCACAGGATCTTTCCAATCTAGAAAGAACGCACTCTTTCCTCCGACATCAAAAGCATGTTCACAATCACTTTTCCCTATAAACTATGGGTTTAGATATCACTGGTCAATGTGTATGCACAATTTTCCTTAGTGTTGCCAATCTAAAGTTAAAGTTGATAGATTTCCTTTCTCTTGATGTTCAATCTCCTCTCCATCAATCTTGTTTTAGATGCAATTTCATTTCTACATCTGTCATTGAACAAGACATATTGGCCCTCATTATGACATACCCCACGCTGATGGCTGCCAACATACCGCCGCAGTGGCAAATATCTGTTCACCATTTTATGACACACACACACCAATCTGACAGAATACAGCCACATACACAAATCCGCTAGACCAAAGGTCAGTGCAAAAGTGGCGGACCCAACACCCATACCATTACGCTAACAGAACAATGCCCACCACATTACGACCCACGAATCAACACTGCGGACATTCAACAGCGGTAAACCAATGGCAGTACATACCGCCATGCTCAGAATGGACACCGAGATACAAAACAACACTACATTGGCCAATACTAAAAACACACATCTGACACTCATACACACACCACACCCATCCACAGCACTATAAAACACATACAGATCTTACCCACAACCCTTTACGAACAACAGTTACTGCCAGGAGATTCATACGAACAGCACAGAGAGAACTAGACATACACATCACTTACACCCATACATCCCTCACGCACTCCACATCACACACCCCACCATATTACTCAACACACTCTCACTAACACACACCACACAACACCCATGGCACCAAGAAGGCACCCCTGTTTCACTGAGGGAGTTGAGGGTCATGGTGGAGGAAATTGTCAGGGTAGAGCCAAAGCTGTTTGGAGCACAGGTACAGCAGATATCCATTGCCAGGAAGATGGAGCTATGTGGAGAATCGTGGACAGGGTGAACGCCGTGGGACTGCACCCAAGAACAAGGGACGACATCAGGAAGAGGTGGAACAACCTACGGGGGAAGGTTCGTTCCACAGCAGCAAGTCACCAGCTCGCCATACAGAGGACTAGCGGTGTACCCCCATCTCCTCCCCCACCGCATGGGAGGAGCAAGTCTTGCCAATACTGCATCCTGAGGGACTTGCTGGAGTAGCTGGAGGACTGGAAACTGGTAAGTCAACATTTACCACTTATCACCCCCCCAATAACTGCATGCCATCTCACACCCTCACTCTCATCACTCCACCACATCCCACATACTGCACCTACACATATGACTAACCCCAATTCCAAGCCCTGCATGCTATACCAATGCATGGACAGCCCTCCCAGCCCTGCATGGCTACCCATCACTAAAGCAGGCATAACATAGGGAAATTAACAATTCCATAATACATCACCATACACAAGCAAAAGGTGGAAGGGCACTACCAACGATAGAGAGGAAGATAGGGATGTACATTATGTCCCAGACATGAAGCCTAATACATCACTTACATCCCCACAGGTGCCCCAGCCACTGTCAGCGGAGAGGAGGTGCCATGACTATCCAGTCCACAACAGAAGATGCCCCCAGTGATGACAGTAACTCTGGACTTCAGGATCTGGACCAACAATCTGGCCCATGAGGGACCACAGGACAGCTGGTCACCCCAGCCCACTCACAGTCCACCACAGAGCATCCCCAATCAGTATCCAACATCACAGCACCCACCCAGCGTACCCACACCTCTTTCCCCAGGACATGTCAATCAGCCTTGTGCCCACCTGTACAGGGACCCCAGTCAACACTTCATACCCAAGACAATCAGGGACCTGGGGTTTGTGGCAGTGGGCACACTATTCAGGGGACAGAGACACATGCCATACGGGACACTGGGAGGAATGCTGTGCGCCAGGGGAGTACAGGACCAGGGAACCGACTCTCCAGGAGGCACTCTTCGAGGTCCTGGGTGCCTACCAACATTCCCATGACACAATGGGCCACATCCTTGAAAATGTGCAGGAGAACAGGCAGCTGCAGGAGGGACAGTATCAGGGGATCAGGGAGGACTTGCAGGCCATTAACACCACCATGATCTCCATTGCAGGGGTGCTGGCATATATTGACAACATCATGAGGGAGGCAACAGCACAGCAGCGGGCCCCTACCACTAGCCAGTCCATTGACCAGCCCTCCACCTCTGCTGAAGCTAGTGGGCAGGAGGCCCCGCCACAGGACCCACAGGCCACTAGCACCCCTCCCCTGCAGAATGTGAACCATCCCGCAAATGTTCCCGGAGACCCAGACAGAAGCCAGAGACACTTGCCAAGAACACCGCCAGGAAATGAGACTCTCCTGATTGTCCCCCTTGTGTCCCACTCAGTCACTTTGTCCACCTTGAACTGCCGTAGCTCCCCTTCCTATGGCCACTTGGACACTGCACCTGTGGTACAAGCATACTGGAACAATACCCTGGACTTTCCTCCATCATCACCCCATTCCATTGCACTTTCCCCTCAATTTCTTAGCACTAAAATAAACACCCTTGAACACAACTCAAATACTTGTATGTCATGTGTTAAAACAGTGTATTTATGGAAACAGTTACATCCATTGCAAATTAACTGTACATTGTGAGAACATAGAAATAATGATCTGTAGCTGGCTGTAGTCAGCACATCAGTACACAGTTGTCATGGCATCAACATCTGTAAAATGATAATCCATAGGTGACAGTAAGTAGAGGTAAAAAGTGGTTAATGCCATCATGCCACACAGAATACAACAGTAGTCATAGAAATGTGAAGTTGCACTGTCTCACTTGTGTGTCATTGGAAGTACTGACAGATAACTGATGTTCTGTTTTCCTCATCCTTATCTTCAGCCCCTTCATCCTCACTGTCATCAGGGTTCTACTGCAGCCACAGGGGCATCTCCAGTCTCCTCCTCCTGCAGAAAAGGTACATGACGTCTGAGGGCCAGGTTGTGCAACATGCAGCATGCCACTATTATCTGGCAGATGTTCGCCGGATCCACCTGTCAGATGGAGGCACCAGAACCTGGCCTTCAGGAGCGCGAAGGTTCTCTCGATGATCCATCTGGTTCTCCCACGTGCCTCATTATAACGTTCTTCAGCCCTTGTCCTGGCATTCCTCACAGGGGTCAGCAGCCACAATAGGCTTGGGTAGCCAGAGTCACCTGCAGGTATTGAGGGACAACATTTAGCCACACACTATCCTATGAGGTTAACACCAGAGGCGTACACTAATATACAGTGGGTGGGGACCAGGGCTCACCTATTAGCCACACCCTGTGCCTCTGTAGTTGGGCCATCACATTTGGGATGCTGCTATTCCTCAGGACAAAAGGCATCATGCACTGACCCAGGATAGTTAGCATTGACATGGTAGATGTACTAGTCTACCAGGCACAGCATCTGCTCATTCATGGAGTGGAAACTCTTACGATTCCTGTATACCTGTTCATTCGGGCGGGGGAGACAAATGCACTATGTGTTCCATCAATTGCCCCAATAATATTGGGGATATGTCCCATTGCAAGTAATCCAGCCTTCACAGTGGCCATATCTTCCACCTGGGGGAAAACTATAGATGCAGCTGCACATGTGTTTTACTAAGGTAGACAACACTCTTGGCAGCACGATTGAGAACACTGGCTGTGACATTCCTGCTGCCAAGCCCCCTGTCACTTGGAAAGAACCTGTCGCTAGGAAATGGAGCACTGATAGCACTTGCACAAGAGGGGGGATCCCAGTCGGATGACGGATAGATGAGATCAGGTCAGGCTCCAACTGGGCACACAGCTCTGTGATTGTGCCCCTGATTAGTCTATAGGTGAGTATAATGTGCCTGTCCTCTAGTGCAGCTAAGTCCACCAGGGATCTGTACACGGGGATGTCTCCACCTCCTATTTATCCGCAGCGGTAGGTATCAAAGGGACACAAGAGTGAGTAGGCTGTCACATTTGGAATAACAAAAGCACAACAGCAGTCCACATGGTGCACTTATGTATTGGGACGGTGTTCATGGCGAAGTATGTACCAATCTAATCTGTGACGCAGAGGTGTGTATCATATGTCCTGATAAAAAATAATATATGTATCTGAATGTTTTGTTGCCCTTCCACAATTTCGGAGGTGTATTTATTATGTAGTGTGCCAATGCCTATTTACTTTTCGATATGCCTGTCCCGCCCCCCCATGAAATGGCGACCGCCTGTCCTGTATGTAGGGACAGGTGGAAGTGAGGTAACTCCGTCGACATTGAGCGTTATGGCGGAAGGCGGTCTTGCACCATCATGCAATTCCTCATTGGATAATATGGGGCTCTATGGAGTACAGTGGCCAATGGGGATCTATGCCGGCGGTGACATTGTACACGCGCGTGGACGTGACTGGCATTTTGTAACTCAATCCTCACTTGTTTCCTGACCTTCAACAGGATAAGGCCTACCTACACTGCGTGTGCTGCTGTGACCTGTGTCTGGAACCTACCATGGCCCGTGTGATCGGGGAAAGGGCCCATACCTTCCCTTCTGAAGAGTTGGATTGAGTGGTGGATGCGGTCCTACCCGAGTACGGACAGCTGTATGGGCCTCCTGACCATCAGGTGAGTACACTTTGGCCACGATGCATCCATGATGCATGGAGATGAGTGCGAACACATTGTGTAAGGGGATTATCTCTTGGCCGTATACATGCTGTGGTGATGGAAACGGGTATGGTGGGCCATTTGTGTGACGGCTTGACTGTTTGTTTAATGATGTTCTCCTGTCTGTATTGCCTCTGCAGGTCAGGGCCCATCAAAAGAAGGGATTATGGCGTGCCATCATCAATGACGTGCGGACCTTGGGGGTGTATGGCAGGCAGAGCACCCACTGTCTGAAATGGTGGGAGGACCTGAGACGCTGGGCATGGAAGACCACGGAGGCCCTATGGGGATGCCCTCCCCATGAGGAAGGGGTGCCCATCGAAACCCTAACCCCCCGGAGGCCCGCATACTGGCGATGCCTTACTCTGAGCTGGAAGGGCGCTTTAGGGAATCACAGCAGCCACAAGGGGGTGAGTACAGTGGGTATCAATACATATTTTGGCTGCTGGGATGGTATTCGGGTGGTGAATGTGTGTCAGTGGATGCCACTAAGGCCCGGCCAGACATTGCAGCGTGGGTCATCTGGAGATTAATGGGTGTTTGGCAAATACAGGTGACCTAGCTTGTTAGCAGTCCATTTCAAGCAGGGCATCGTGGGTCCCAGGAGTGCTGCAGTTGGTGGTGTGTTGTCCTCATCTTCCCTTATAGACTAGCCATATACCTGGCAGTGCAATGCATAGTGTTTAAGCCTGTTCCCTGTGTGTGACTGTGATTTGTATGCCAACTGTGGTGTTCGTGCAGTCATTGACCCAGTGTATCCTTTGTCTCTCTCCCCCGCTTTCTTGTTTTGTCATCCTGTCCTTGTGTGCATTAGCATCATCTGGTGGAGGTGCAGGGGCACCAGCAACAGAGGGAGCTGCATCCCACATGACCCAGGAGGCAGAATCCACGGATGCTGAGGGAACCAGTAGGACGGAGGGCAAGGGGAGCACCACGGCGGAGACTGGAGGAAACAACACAGACTCAGATTTCTCTTCTGATGGGAGCTCCCAGGTGGTAGCAGACACCTCTGTGACCACCCCAGCTGCAGTTACAGCCACCACCACCGTACCAGCACCACCCTCCCAGCAGCCCCTCAGCAAGTTGTCCGTGCCCCTTAACCAGGAGGGTGGGCATCTCCTTCGTCCCAGGCACCTCAGGCCCTGCCCAAGTGAGCCTGCTGCCCTGAGTAAGCAGGCTATTCACCTCCTGAGATCCTTCTTTGTAGGGCAGTCGATCATTGTGAATACCATCCAGGGGCTGGCATCAGAGATGCAGAAATGTAGTGCATTGCTGGAGGGCATCCACAGTGGATTGGCGGCCCAACAGAGATCGATTCAGGCTCTGGCCTCCTCTCTGATGGCAGCCATTGTCCCTGTTTCTACTGTCCTCCCTCCAACTCCCACTTCCCAGTCCCATTCTCCTCAACCCCAACCCATCCCAAGCACACATACAGATGAGCATGCACACAAGACAATACCCAAGAGTGTCACAGGCAAACACAAGCACCACACTTCATAACACAAGCACTCATGCAAACACCATACAGTTGCAGACACAACAACATCCACTGCCTCCACTGTCTCCCCCTCCTCCTCCTCCTCCTCCACCTCCCTCCCAGTCATGTCTACACTCACACCTGCATGCACTACATCAACATCCACTACCAGCATCACCACACCAAGCAGGACACACACCTCACTGGCAGACACCTCCACAACAGCCATGCGTGCGTCCCCTCTGTCCTCTCCCACCCTGTCTGCCCCCCCCTTCTAAAGTACACAAAGGCAAGCACTCAGACACCCAACAGCCATCCACCTCACATCAGCATACAGTCCATGCATCTTCACCCAAGTCCAGCAAACATACACCTCCAACAACCACTCCCTCAAATGCCACTCCCATTACTTCCCCCTCCTCCCCCCAACATCCCTTAAAAGCTTTTCCTTTCCCAAATTGACCTCTTCCCTCCCCCTCCCCCTGCCCTGCCCATATGAGCAGGGTAAGAAGGACATAGCTCAGCACCTCAGCTACACAGTCCACGGGGACAGTGGTAGCACCAACTATTTGTGGTGGTAAGGATACCACTCCTCCATCGAAGAATGGGGAAGGAGCCTGCACCACCAGGAAAGAAGGGGACGAACCCACAGGAAGGGTAAGGGATCCACGCCCCATGTACTGGAGGAGGCAAAGCTCTCTACTCCAGCCAAGGCTGTCAGGGCCCCACCCCCAGCTGATGAATGGCAGCCATCAGAAATTGCAGCGGCTGCCCAGGAGGCTCCTCCATCCACCACCATACTGCAGCCATCAGAAAGTGCAGAGGCTGCCTAGGAGGCTCCTCCATCCACCACCACACTGCATCCATCAGGCAGTGTAGAGGCTGCCCAGGAGGCTCCTCCATCCACCACAACACTGCAGCCATCACTGCGGGCGGACGCCATGTAGGCCACACTCCAGGGGCTGCTGTGCGAGTTGCCTTCTCCAGAACCAGTGGGGAAGTCACCCACCTGAAAGACTGTTGCCTTGCACTCCCCAGAAGAGAGAAATTGGCATGTTGCCCCCTCCAGAACCAGTTGGAAAATCACCCACCTGAGAGACTGTGGCCTTGCATTCCCAAGCAGAGAGAAATGGGCATGTTGCCCCCTCCAGAACCAGTGGGCAAGTCACCCACCTGAGAGACTGTGGCCTTGCACTCCCCAGAAGAGAGAAATGGGCATGTTGCCCCCCTCCGGAACCAGTGGGAAAGTCACCCACCTGAGAGACTGTGGCCTTGCACTCCCAAGCAGAGAGAAATGGGCATGTTGCCCCCTCCAGAACCAGTGGGCAAGTCACGCACCTGAGAGACTGTGGCCTTGCACTCCCAAGCAGAGAGAAATGGGCATGTTGCCCCCTCCAGAACCAGTGGGCAAGTCACCCACCTGAGAGACTGTGGCCTTGCACTCCCCAGAAGAGAGAAATGGGCATGTTGCCCCCTCCGGAACCAGTGGGCAAGTCACCCACCTGACAGACTGTGGCCTTGCACTCCCCAGCAGAGAGAAATTGGCATGCTGCCCCCTCCAGAACCAGTTGGAAAATCACCCACCTGAGAGACTGTGGCCTTGCACTCCCAAGCAGAGAGAAATGGGCATGTTGCCCCCTCCAGAACCAGTTGGCAAGTCACCCACCTGTGAGACTGTGGCCTTGAACTCCCAAGCAGAGAGAAATGGGCATGTTGCCCCCTCCAGAACCAGTGGGCAAGTCACCCACCTGAGAGACTGTGGCCTTGCACTCCCCAGGACAGAGCAATGGGCATGTTGCCTCCTCCAGAACCAGTGAGCTTGTTCCCGTATCCGGCTGCGGTGCCCCCCTCTAACCCTAAGGTGTTTGCCTATTTGAAAACTGACGTCCCTGCAGTGTGCTATCCGGATGTGGTCAGGATTCGAGTTAGGCCTTAGACTGTGCCCTGTAGCCATGTGGGCCCTTTGAACATTGGACTGGGCAGTGTCCCTTTGTGTACATGTGTACATATCTGTCAGGTGTGTGTTGTGCGTGTGTGTGTCACTCTCGTTTTCCTCCACCCTCCCTTGTGGGCTAGGTGGCTGTACTCACTGCCGTCGTCTTCGTTGGCGTTTGTGTTCCAAGTGGAGCATAACGTAGAAGATCACTGGGAAAACTTGCAGTTCGGGTTCCATGGAGGTGTTGTTCTTCCCTGTGTCTCCAATGGTGAGTCCTTTCTCTTCTGTGATGTGTTTCCACCAGGCTTTTGATGGCGTTGGTACTGCCCCAGAAAAGGTGACGGATTGTACTGTCTTAATATGGTGGACGGTACTTTGTCTTCTGCCTGACTGATGTTGGCTACCGCCATGGTGAGAGTTGTTTCCGCCCTGGCGGTTGGTGTGGTATATTGGCTGTCTATGGGAGTTATCACCGCCATGGTCATCATTTGGCGGGACTTACCCCCCGCCTGTTGGGGGTATTACCGCCACTTTATCATTCACCGCCAGGGCCATTATGTCTATGTGCATATGCAGTGTCTAAAATCTTTAGTGATACAAAATATTTCCTTCCTATTTCTGCACCTTTAAAATAAGGATTCTTGTTCAAATGTTTAAAAAAGGAAACTTCTGGAAGCACTAGATCATAGTTTGTAAAATAATACTGGAATAATTCCCTTGTTGTAAATTATGCTCAACAAAAGACTACAAGAAACTTCATAAGTCCAAGGAAAATGATGGCAAGTAATGCCCTCTGAAACAGAGGTAGGTATTTGCGTACACAAATAGCAATCCCTGGCGTCCATAGTGTCAATATACTTATGTAGCAGAATAATCTCCTCTAGAATCATCTAAGTATAAAGCCTTTTCATCTAGCCTATAAAAGTTACTATCTCTAGACTCAGTATTTGTGAGGGAACACTAGAAAGTAGCTCTTTCTCCACAGGGGGTGTAGGGAAAAATGTTTCTTTTAACAACACTACTAAGGCTACAAGAGAAATACACAGCCAAAGGCAACTTTTCTGATATGCTTTAATGATTTCTCTAAAATCAGATCTTTAGGATGGAATGTAGCGGCAATAGAGAATTCTCCGTCAGTTCCACCTGTGCAAAGTGCACTAATCATAAATAACAAATATGTACAGAATCTTTGTGAGTCTTCCCTAGCCCAACTCAATGTTCTTCTAAGAGCAACCCTCCTTTCTTCTTGTACTCTGGATTAGGTATTCTATTTCAAAGTTGTATGCAATGTCTCTAATATTTGCACAGTTCAAAGTCACTAATAATCACACCCAGTATGAAATGCCTCAGTCTATCCAACAGCACAGGCACCTCAAAATAGAGTTCAAGCACAATGCTCAGTTCAAGGATGTTCAGTTGGATCCGTAGTGTTGTACCAAAACTCTCAAAACTTTCTCTCGCCATCATTTGAAGCAAAATATGTCAATTTAGGCAAAGAGTACCTCTGGCAGGGCACTCTCATTCTCTTCGATCTCCTCAATGCCAGACCTTCAGTCTCACTTTCACTTGGATCAAAGTTCTCAGTATCCACAATTGCTTGTGGCACATTTTCTTTAGGTAAACTCAATTTCTCGCTCTTGTACCTTCTAGGCCATCTGTCTCCAGCTTTCACTTACCTTTACTTCAACACTAGGGGCCTGAATTAGATCTTGGTGGTAATGGTCCCACCCTCGGTTTTCCATTGGAAAACCCATCCACCTCTTTGGTGGTCCACCCACCATATTTAGATGTTGGCGGGACCATAGACAAAAGACCACCCAAGCCCTGCCGAATCCGCCAGGAATCTCCACCCTCATTGACGGTGCCATTGGAAAAGGTGACTGGTGGTGGGACTGCAGCCACTGTTCCTGAAGAGCCAATCATGATGTGCCTCCCCACCAAGACAACTGTGGCGGAGTTCCCTCCACACCTGTGTTGACCAATTGGAAGGAAAATTAGTTAAAAATGTACCTTTTTACCAGTTTCCACTTCCATTTTTGAATGGACATGACTGGACGAAACCTGCCTCTACTGCTGCCACTGGACCACAGAGGACACACAACCTCTGAAATAGTGCAGACAGACTAAGCTGATCGTAGACTTCTTCCACTGTTGCGCAAACATGAACCATCAACATAGAGCGCTAAATCAGATTCAGGTAGTGGCTCATCTTGTATGTCTGGTCTTGGTTTGGTATATCGTTCAGTAACATTGAGACAATCATGGTGTATTTCACACTCATCAACATTGTTATGATCAGGTACAGGTAACAAGGTTGAAGGATTTAGAACATCACAGTGTTTGACAGTCGCATTTTCTGCCACAAGAATTACTTTCTCGTGGCTACTCATCAGGTGCTGGGTTCTAGTCCTTGTCAACAACAACTCCACTGAATGAGGACCATGCACAGTTAATGGCTGACCCATAACTATATTCTCACACCTCTGTATGCTGACACTGACAGCTGCCACACTTTGAGACAACCAGGCAGTGCAGACACTACAGGATCTAATTTGGTGGAAGTAATCAACAGGCATTCGGGCATTTCCATGTGTTTGTATAACCACTGAGAGGGCAGAGCTCCCTCTCACTGCAGTGCTACAGTGCTGAAGTCTAGGATGGTAATCAAGCAATCGTTATCCCACGGTACCAGATCAGTCACATCCTTATGTGTCAGCCTCTACAAGACACTACGGAAAAGTTGGATATCCCATGGCGACAGTAGCCCACCATTCCCACGAACATCCTGACTTCTCTCTGTGTGGTTGGCAGATTCATTTTCTCAGTGGCTGAAATTCTCTCTTATGACTCTTTCCTTGCTCCTTTCTTAGTATGGTGTCCAAGATACTGAATCTCTTTCTGACAACACTGTCTCTTTCCTGGGGACACCATATGCCCATTTTCAGCCAAGTGGTTCAGAAATGCAATGGTGTCTGATTTGCAAGCTTCTTGAGTATTCAACACCACCAATAGCTCATTGGTGTATTGTGTTACAACTTGAGTTATAAGGCATGGCTAAGGACTCCTGATTTTTTTTAAGACTGGTTGAAAACGGAGGGGCTCTCAGTACACCCCTGGCACCATGTCAAAACACAATTCCTGAACAAAAATGCGAAGAGGAACGGGCTGTCCTCATGCAACAGTATCAAGAAAAAGGCTTGGCACAAATCAATGACAGTGAACTACTTAGCTTCACATGGAATCTGAAGCAATATTACAGCTGGATTCAATATCACAACAATATAATTTTCCCTTTGCATGTCCTGTTGAATCCTGTATTTCCCACTCGGCTTCTGTAACCCCATAATGGGAGTATTGCAAGGACTACCCATAATCTTCTTTAGGATCCCCTGTTGATTCATGGATTCGATCACAGGGATTCTCCCAGCAATCATCTCAGATGTCAAATTATATTGAGGTGTTCTCTGGGACTCAGCATTCGGCTTGGCAGTAATTTGGACAGGCTCAACAACTTTAATCAGTCCAATATCTTTTTTTCTTGAAAAATCCCACACTTCAGGTTTATCTGTGTTTTTCAGATTTGGTGATTAGTCATCAACAGTCAACAGACTAAACAATATACTGTAAGATCCATTATTCGCCAATATAAAGGCCACATCCATATCATGAGTCTGCATCTCTATGCCTGTCAGCGTAAAATAGAGAATGCAATTTAATGTGCAAAGAAGATCCCTTCTCAGAATACTCACTGAGCTGGAATCACACAACACAAATGGGTGATTCTCTTCAAAGAGCCCTGTTTTCACTGATATTGCTACAGTTTCTTGGGTTGTGATTCATTTATTTGCTACTCCTACAACGTAGACCATTTTTCTTGTGAGAGGTAACTTTGGGACTTCTACTGTTCTCAAAGAAGTTTGGGTAGCACCAGTGTCAATCGAAAATGACTTGTGGTGGCCATTCACTTCACCTTCTATGAATGGACCAACTGGTCTACCTCTAAGACTGAACCAAGTACACAATATTACTCCCCTCTCAGGCACCATCAGGATGTCTGATCTGATCCATAGTTCTCAAGTATCTCAAACACGGGAAACTGTTGTAAAGGATTGAAACACATTTGTGCTCATATTCTGGACTTGATTTAAATTTAGCCTAGGACCATTAGCATTCTGCTGTGGAATCATGGTTGTCGAACCTGCATCACTTGAGCTTTGGGCACATTATTTTTTTGCTCTCTCTGTCTCTGTACATTCTTCATTTGAACAGGGCCATTATTCTGAGAGGGCACAGATCCTGAATTGTGAAGCTGATTCGCTGGATTAAGACGACATTCCCTCTTCCAGTGCCCCAACTTGTTATAGATGTGACTAAGAGTTGCCTTCTTTAAACTATTGACATCCATCCCTGTACTGGGATCAATTGGGACTCCTTTACATCTACGCTGCATTGGATTTGGGCCCTGTTGATATACACTTTGCATGGCACCAACATTCTCTACAAATGGCTGAAATGACTACTTCTCTGAGCTGCTTTCATCTGAGCAACCATCAACTTTTCCTTTAGCTTCTTCTGTTTCATCTCAAGCTCATCACTGTAGTAATCTCGTCAACTGATTTATTCTGCAAATAGATCAAATGCTGCTGAATCATCATGCTAATCTCAGGACTCAATCCAGTCACACACGTGGACACAAAATGTCCCACATCCTTGGTCTCAAGTGTCTCTTTTGCACTATACTGTAACTATACTACACTATACTGTAACAACTATACCTGCAACAATCTATCAGAATAACTATGAATCAACTTATTGGGTTCCTTAGTCATCCTGTCACTCTTAATACAATCTATATCTTGGGGTGGTACCTTTGATTTAAAAAATGTCATGGCTTGCTGATCATTTTTCATCATCATTGGTGAAGGACCTTTTGTCATCAAGCTTTGTGGCGGCTCTGACACAGACCACTGAACAGACACCTTACATCTTGCCCATAAATCACTCTGAAACACAGCGTCAAACAGAGCGTTCAAGTCAACACACAACACTTGCAATATTTTCACAAACTTCTCAACTTGCATGTACCACTCCACTGGCTTTTCTCTCAACTTTGGGAAATCATTAGTAAATGATGCAAGATCCCTTCCACTCCAAGGCACATGTACCTAACCTCAGCCAGGCACTTCTCTCAAAGTGAAGTTTGTTGTGCTCCCCCTTCTTTCCACTAAAGGAGGTGGTTCACCTGAGGGTTTCTTTGAATCTTTATTTTTCACCCATTGAGCTTCCCACTTGTCTAATTCATTCTGAATATTTTGAATCAGTTCTTAAATTTGTGTTTTGATCCCTGGAATTCTCATGTCAATTACATCCTTGTCATTAAAATACACCTGATAACTCCTCTGAAGGGATTTGGTCTTGTTCAAATCTTCCTCATACCTTTGAGCTAACTCCATTAACTTGTCATGAACTTGTCCTGCACGTTTAGTAATGTCCTTACACGGAAATACAAGTTAATTTTCATAAGTATCTAAACAAGCCAATTCAAAATTTCCAATAATAATCTCATCCATTTCAAATATTAATTTTGACACATCTACCAAATCCTCTCTTGGAGGTGACTGAATTGTACCCTGTCTCAGCTCCTTACTCACACTTTCCCTCATAGGGGTATCAGCATTGAAAGCCTTCAGCCATTCATCTACATCTTTGGCACTAATAGTCAGTGATACTACAGGAATTTTAGACACATTTAAGTTTCCTTGTGCACCACCACTAAGATTTAAAGGCGGCTCCCATATGGATGTTTCAGTAGTTGACATTTTCTGGTAAATACCAATAGAAGTACACCCTGGGAGATTCAAAGTTGAGACTGCACTCGCCACACGTGAAGTACTAGTATGCATTGGGACCATAGGGAACAATTCTCTAGTACCAGGACTTACCGTAACTCTACTTGACCCACAAACTGGACCTGGGACAGCCCAATTATAAGTTGTCTTTCCCAGGCCTTCAGGTCTATACATAGGAACCACAGGACCAATAGTATCTGGGACAGAAAGAGCATCAACAGTGCTAGGTGTAGAATCAGCTGAACCTTCACCTCTTGTCTCATAATGTACATTAGCTGTAGTGATCCCTGCAGGACTAGTCACATTTGCTGGGGCAGTGGCAATCACAACCTTTCCATTGCCTATCATTTCCCCATCTCGTCTGTTCAATATCCCACCTAGCATCAGCATAGGTGAGCACAACTCTTCAGATTCACCCTGATATTTGTCTTTCTCTCTGCATGAGCAGCACGTTCCCAAAGCATTGTGTCTCATATTTTGCAGGTCTAGTAGGTGGTTTCATATCATACAACACTATCCTAAAATTTTCAATAACTCTCAAATTGAATGTGCCATATCGTGGAAACCTCAATACACCTTCCTTTTCTGTGATCTTGTACCATTAACAAAGCCAAACACATGTATGGAGCCCTATATTTGTTGCCATATAATGACCTGGGGTATCTTCAGGAGGTGTCGCTTTTCCCTCTCTACTAGGTATATGTAAATCTCCTCTAAACAAATCTTGCAGAACCTTGAAATATTTCATTTTCCCGAATCGAATATCAACAATCACAATACATTTTCCCTCAATCAGGAAATAACACCGTATCCACAATCCCTTGTCCAACAGAAATGACCAATGGCAGCGAAGCCCCTTATGAGGTCTTTAACTAAGAGCAGCACGTCAGCTTACCAACAGACCTATGCCAGTGTGGCTTACTGTGACGTCAATCTCACTCTCAGCAGAGGTTCACACTCCTTGACAATCTGCACAAATGCACTCTCTTCAACATCTCACACATATAACAAAATATAATACAATAAGCTTTGTCTGCTCCACTAAAGAAGAAACAGTTTCCAATTGCACAAGAGTTCAAACAACACAAATAAAACCTCGACCTGCAGGGTATTATCCAGATCAGTAAAGGTTTACTCTGTGCATTAAAATCCGCGATACTAATTGCCTCACAATTACACAAAGGTAAGCCCCTATCTAAATTGTGCCGTCAACGATGACTGAACGATGAACACCACCAACCGATTAAAGTATGGTGTTTTCTACACCTTTTAATACTATCCAGGGATCTTAGGCAACGTCGGACCCGATAACCACTTAAACTTCTTCACTAATTACCACACCCATGCAACATTCAAATATCTCAGCAAAACATCATCCAAACCCACAAACGCCCCAAACTAAACATGAACCACTGCAATTTGCAATCCTATTGATACTCGGTCGTCCATTGCAGAGACAACACTCTGCAGAATCTCCAAAGCTCCCCAATCCTCCAAAGTCTGGACATAGGCACTAGAGACTGGGCTCTGGGACTAACTAACCTAGAAAATAGGGTTCAAGCTCTTCTTACTTCAGGATACTAACCATCCTACAATGCTACCATCTAAGAATGCATCTGGCCCATTTTCTAATTTCCCTGTGTTAGAAATTGGGTATCTAGTTGGCAGTGGTATGCAACCTGTCTAAGTAGGGACCACAATCCTAATCAGGATGAGTCAGTTATCCAAATTAACCTTTGTTCAGCCCCTGATAGCGTGGCACAGAGCAGTCAGGCTTAACGTAAGAAGCAATGTGTAAAGTATTTGAGCAGCACTTAGTTAAAGTAACACAGTGAAACAACAACACAAAAACACTCAACACTAAGTGGGTCATTATGAACATGGCGGGAAACCCCGCTACGTACATGCTCGCGGTCTTTTCACAGAGTGCCAGCCCCCTTGTGACCCCGCCGGCCGTATAATAGACATTCTGCTTGGGCCGGCAGGCGGAAACAGTGTTAATTTCCAGGTGATAAATGCTTTAATAGAAACATTCATATAACGTTTCTACAATTCTACATGTGAGTGCACCCTAATTAATGTGATTTTCAATGCACCACATTAACATGAATGCATTAAACACTCACGCATATATATGCCATTTTCGTGTCACTTACGGAACGCATGATGATACATCCAAGTTATGCTCTCTCCACCTCTAAACTGCTGATTAGTGAGATAAGGACTAGAGTCAAAAGTCTGCTATGCGAATGCCGATAAGGTTTCACATTTTTCAGACAATTCTGAGGAAAACAAATGCTACAATCTGAAGGGTAAATGATAGGCAGCAGTTATTTTTTAAATATAATCTGATGCTACAATTTAGCTCCCCACCAATTCACTGTGATACTACAGATTCATTTTCTGGGCTTGCTGTGTTGGCTTATGGCCCTCAGGAGAGACCCATTCAGTCCTATGCTTTTTGTATCTCCAAGAGGTAGGCTTATTGAGTTTTTAGTGGTGGCAGAATCCAGGAATCTCAAGGCCTTATTGTGCCTAAAATCAGGCCACACGTTGGGGGTACACATGGGTAGATGGTATAAACCCACTATTTCCACAGGGTCGACACCATCCACGCTGCAAGAAGTGGTCCCCACTGACATTTGCTGAACTTGGCCCAGTGTAAGTTTTAGACACAGTGTAACTTTCAGACAGCAATACACATTCAGCAGTGATTGCACAGTGTTGCTTTTTGTTCCATGCAGTAACATGCATGCAGTGAGGGGACTTTCAAATGTCAGACTCCAGCTAGGCTTGTAACAAAGGCTGAAGTGAAGGGGTCATCAAGCCTACTTTTGTTCAACTATCCTAGTTGGGAGCTATCTGAGCCTCAGATCTAAATGCAGATGCAAGGGAGGGGAAACAAAGGCAAACAGCTTGTTTTCACTTCACAGGTACCTAGAGAGAAATGCTTTATACTTTGTCTAATTCCTGTGTATAAGAGATATGCATGCACTGTAAACATGCCATATGTGTTGATCCCAGTATTTGCACAAATTTTTTTAACTACCATTATTTTGTGTTATTTGTTTTACTATTTTCCACTGCAGGGTGTCAGAGTGCTTTGCATCACATGTTCACATTATATATTGACAATGTCATATAAATGTGTAAATCACTGTAAATATTGTGTTACATAAGACAGTGAGAGTTACGAGGTGTAAGAGTCACATGTGCTTCACAGCTCGCTGTGCTATATTAGAAGGATTTCAATTTATGAACTGTAAGTAACAAAATGATCTCTGTGTTAAAAGCAGTAACCCACTAACCTAGCTACATAAAATAAAAATCTGTCATTGGCATGTTGATGATGGCCTTTGCAGGAGAAACATTAATCCTCTATGCTAATTTGATTCAAAACTGGGACTGAAGAAATGCATGTGCATAACCCTCCAAAGTTATCTTACTAATATCATTGTTCCCTAGGATTTATACACAAAGATGTCTTCGGCACGTACATTAACCCCATAAGATATTGTTTACTGTAGACTTTGTAATTAATTAAGCAGAATAGATTTACTGCCACATCTCTTCTTCAATTTCTAGTTGGCAAAGTTTAAAAAAACATAAATGTATAATTCGAGACCCACATTTTGCGTCAGGGTTGAGTCACTATTTTGGCACAATCCTGATGCAAAATCTCATTTGTTAAATCTCGTAATGCACTCATAAGTACTCATTATAGAACATGTAAGCTGTTAAGATCTGATGTCACTTTTTGTGATGTCACTTCCTGTAAAGCCATGGATTGTGATGCCACTTGCTGTGATGTCACTTCCTATGTTGCCGCACCGTGATGTCATGCTATGATATTGCATACTGCCTAACTTGGTTAGTCTCCCCATTTCTTTTTTAGGACTTGTGCCCTGCCTAAAACCAATGTAATTATTATTGAGAGTTTAGCATTCACTTGAACATTGATAACCAGATTCACAGTGCCACCAAAGGGATACCATACAGCTTGATATCTAAATAGGTCATGTAGAAAAGGACAACTTTAACTGGTGCTGTCCACCTCATCAGTCAAACAACTCTTGGCCAGTGTGCAATTTAGCTTTGCCGTCGGATTAAGAATCTTCTCTTTCCAGATGCCGTTTTTACATGTATTCTCAACTGCTCACAGCAGGTAAAAGAGGTACAGCATTTCATATTGCAAGACCTGTAGGTCGAAACATGTTGGTGGTGGTTTAGGTGTTGTAATCATTTTGAAATAAATGTATACACTCTCCTGGAGTGCAGTGTACGAGCAGTCTTTGTTTGCACACATATATATATATCTATATATATATATATTTTTTTTTTTGTATAAATGTATATATATATATATATATATATATATATATATATGTATATATATATATATATATATTCCCTTCGGAAAACACTCCATAGACACAATAGAGGATGGAGAGCACAGTACTCTAACTCCATGGGGCCCGCAGAGCACAGTACTCCAACTCCATGGGGCCCGCCATATTTGCCTAGTGCCTTATAAATTGGAACTAATCCCACTTAGACTTGACAGTCAGTAGAAGTACAGGCCCTCATTACAATCCTGGCAGTCGGTGATAAAGTGTCAGTAATACCGCCAACAGGCTGGCGGTAACTACCGCCAAATTATGACCATGGCGGAAAGTTCTCCGAAAGACAGGCAATGTACCACACCGACTGCCAGGGCGGAAACAACAGGCACCACGGCGGTAGACGCTTACAGCCAGGCGGAAGTCAAAATTCTGTCCACCATATTATGACAAGACAATTCACCACCTATTCCGCGGTGGTACCAACAACATCAAAAGCCTGGCAGAAACTGAGCTCAGAAGTGAAAGGACTCGCCTTTGGAGACACAGGGAAGGACCATGCTGCCATGAACCCCAAACTGCATTTCTTTCTAATGATATTCTACATTCTGCTCACCACTAACGCCGGTGAAGACGACGACGGTGAGTACAGCCGACTAGCACACAAGGGAAGGGGGAGGAAAATGACAGTGACACACACACACCATACACACAATCAGCTGCACAAGAAAACAAGTTAACCCCCCTAAATCAGCTGAATAATGCAAGGACAAAAATAATTTACCAAAGTGAATGTAATTAGAACAACACATAACAATTAATAATTTAGGCAATGTAACAGATATATATAAATGCACAGAAGAAGTGACACAGCCCAGTCCTCATTTTGCATGGGCAACATGGCCACAGGCCAAAGTCCAAGGCCCTACTTGTCACCTATAGCAATACAGAGAGAAAACTGCAGGGGCATCAGTTGGCAAATAGGCAGGGGGAGGGGGGGGGCACCTCAGCCGGGAGCTGAAACAAGACCACTGGTTTTGGAGTGAAGCATGCCCTGTGCTCGGTCCTGGGGAGTGCAAGGCCACAGTCTCTGGAGAGGGTGATTTGCCCACTGGTTGTGGAGGGGGCAACATGCCCTGTGCTTGGTCCTGGGGAGTGCAAGGCCACAGTCTCTGGAGTTGGTGACATGCCTTGTGCTTGGTCCTGGGGAGTGCAAGGCCACAGTCTCTGGAGTGGGTGACTTGCCCACTGGTTCTGGAGGGGGCAATTTGCCAGGCAGCACAGCAGCCCATGGACGCAGGATTACATGTAGTCCGCCGGCGGTGATGGCTGCACTGTGGTGGTGGTGGTGGAAGGCTCTTGCACATCCCCTGCACCCTCGGATGAATGCACTTTGGTAGTGCTGCTGGTGGGGGGAGGTTCCTGCACATCCCCTGCACCCTCAGATGGATTCACTGTGGTGGTGCTGGTGGTTGGGGGAGGCTCCTGCACATCCCCTACACCCTAGGATAGCTGCACTGTGGTGTTGCTGGTGGTGGGGACAGGCTCCTGCACATCCCCTGCCCCCTCAGATCGGTGCACAACCATGCTCCTTATTCTTCCTGCTTGCTGGTGCAGGCTCCTTGCCCTTTCTGGTGGCAGGTGCAGGCTCCCTGCCCTTTCTGGTGGCAGGTGCAGGCTACTTGGTCTTCCTGCTTGCTGGTGCAGGCTCCTTGCCCTTTCTGGTGGCAGGTGCAGGTTCCTTCCCCTTCAGTAAATGTGGCCTGGATTCCTTTCCACCATGAGTGGTTGCGGATGGAACTAGGAACGTGGACTGTGTGGCTGAGGTACTTGGCTGGGTTCTTCCTTCCCTGGCCATACGTGCAGGATGGGGGGAGGGGTAGGAAAGAGGTGAATAGTGGATAGGAACAGTTTTTTAGAGACATTGGGGTGGGAAGAGGGAGAAGGAATGGGAGTGGAGGATGAGGGAGTGGTTGTTGGAGGTATCTATCTGCAGGATTTGGATGCAGGTGCCTGGGCTGTATGCTGTTGTGAGGTGGATGGCTGTTGGGTGTCTGAGTGCTTGCGTTTGTGTACTTTAGGAGGGGAGGAACAGACACAGTGGAAGAGGACACAGGGGACGTGTACATGGCTGTGGAGGTGTCTGCCAGTGAGGTGTGTGTTCTGCTTGGTGTGATGATGATGCTGATAGTGGATGATGATGTAGTGCATGCAGGTGTGAGTGTTGACGTAACTAGGTGGGAGGTGGAGGAGGAGGAAAAGGGGTGACAGTGGAAATAGTGGATGTTATTGGGTTTGTAACTGGATGGTGTTTGTGTGAGTGCCTGTGGGATGAATGTGGTGCTTGTGTTTGCCTGTGACACTCTTGGGTGTTGTCTTGTGTGAATGTTCATCTGCCTGTGTGCTTCAGATGGGTTGGGACTGAGGAGAATGGAACTGAGAAGTGGAGGTTGGAGGGGGGACAGTAGTAACAGGGGCAATGGCTGCCATCAGAGAGGAGGCCAGAGCCTAGATCGATCTCTGTTGGGCCACCAATCCACTGTGAATGCCCTCCAGGAATACATTAGATTGTTGCATCTGGGCTGCCTGCCCCTGGATGGCATTCACAATGGTTGACTGCCCTACAGAGATTGAGCTCAGGAGGCCAGTAGCCTCCTCACTGAGGGCAGCAGGGCTTACTGGGGCAGAGCCTGAGGTGCCTGGGGCGAAGGAGATGCCCACCCTCCTGGGTGAGCCAGCACGGGCAAATCGATGAGGGGCTGCTGAGAGAGCAGTGCTGGTACAGGGGTGGCAGCTGTACCTGTAGCTGGGGTGGTCACAGAAGTGTCTGCCACCACCAGGGAGCTTCCATCGGAGGAGGTATCTGTGTTTGAAGTGTCCCCTCCACTCTCTGCCGTGGTGCTCCCCTCGCCCTCCATCCCACTGGTGCCCTCAGCGTCGGGGGACTCTGACTCCTGGGTCCTGTGGGATGCAGCTCCCTCTGTCGCCGGTGCCTCTGCTTCTCCAACAGATGATGCTAATGCACATAAGTACGCACTACGCACTATGCATTGCACCACCACTGATATTGCTTTCCACGAAGGCATAAAGAGGGGCACACACCGCCTACTGCAGCATACCTGGGACCCACGCAGCCCTGGCCAGTAGTGGATGCCTACGAGCTAGGTAGCCGGATTATCCCATCAGAACCCTATCCACCAGGGAACCTACGCTGCAATGTCAGGCCTGGCCTAGGGGGCACCCACTGACACAAATCCACCACCCGGATACCACCCCACCAGGCGTAAGTTGTAATGATGGGCGCTGTACTCACCCCCTTGTGGCTGCTGTGTTGCCCACAAGCACCCATCCAGCTCTGGATAGGCCACTGCAAGTATGCGGGTCATCGGGGGTCAGGGTTCGACGGGCACCCCTTCCTCGTTGGGAGGCCATCCCCAGCTGGGCCTTCACTGTCTTCCGTGTCCAGCTCTCAGGTCCTCCCACTGTTTCCAACAGTGAGTGCTCCACCTGCCATAGACCCTCAGGGTCCGCACCTCCTTGGTGACGGCACATCATATACCCTTATTTTGATGGGCGCTGACCTGCAGAGGCAATACACACACGGAAAAACCATTAGACAACGAGTCCAGCCTGTTACACATGTGGCCCACCATACCCCTTTCCATCACCATTGGCACACACATAGCCCAGCACACAACCTTTACGCCGCCAAGAGGACTTCCACCCACCCCCCTTACACGAGTCCTTCACAAACACCACTGCATGCATTCATGCCACATGCATCGTTGTGATGCTATTAATTGTGTTTGACCAATGACTTTGTGTTTTACCACTGCGCATATTAGTTGCTCAATGTTCACCAGTAGCACATTGTATGTTTTGTTCAGCCTAGCCGCCTATTGGCTTTGACATTGCATGAGACATTATATTCTGTATTCTGCCTATTGGCTTTAACATGTTGTATTCAGTTCAGCTGCCTATTGGCTTTGACATGATATTAGACATTACATTTGATATTTAGGTTAGCTGCCTATTGGCTTTAACCTGGAGTTAGACATTGCAGTTGAAACATCGCAGATGTCTGTATTCTTCCAAGCTGTATTTTTCCAAGCTATGTTTTTTCACAAGATGAACCAAGCTGTTTTCTTCACACCAGACTAGACCTGATAAGAAAGAGTACATTTGGTGTTTTCCTTTCTGCTCAGGCTTGGGAGGAGGAGAAGTCTAGGAGATCTGGCCAGTCTCCAAAGGCTTACGTAGTTTTCCCAAGTCTGAGAGGAGGGGGCACGCTTTTGTAAGGCTGACTCTGGGCTACAGTGATTTAGATTTGAATCTGCTTGACTTCAGGCTGGAACTAGGCGCCAGTTGCCAGACTCCCGTATGGGTAGATAATCTCTTTCTCGCAGTTGACCAGAGTCATCAACTTGCAGACCCCAGAAAGATGAAGCTGAGTTAGGCCCTGCCGCCTTGCTCAAACGGTGATGAATTTGATTTATATGCTTTGCAAATATAATCTGCTGTGTACATTGCAACTAAGAAGTACTGTGATATATTTTGTTTTCATTACTGCGACTACTCTCTCTCTCTTTTGAACGTGTGCTTGAAGTCTATTAATTTGTCTCTCAAGAACTTGTGGGTGGGGAAGAATTAACAACAATAAAGGTCTTCTTTGAACTCAGAAGTGCATTCCAGAGAGGTTCTGTAAGCTCTGATACGAGATAAGTAGGAAGGCAGAACAATCGTGCCCACAGTGCAGTCACCTATTGGTCTGGAGGCCCATACAGAAGTTCGTACTGGGGTAGGACCCCATCCACCGATCTCTCCAACTTCTCCAAAGTGAAGGCTGGGGCCCTTTCCCCAGTCATCTGGACTATGGTAGGTTCCAGACACAGGTCACAGCAGCACATGCAGTGTAGGTCCTCTCCTATGGGAGGTCAGGTAACAAGTGAGGAATATTATGGAAAATGGAGGTCACATCTGCGGCCGTGCATACCGTCACTGCCGGCGTAGATCACCATTGGCCACTGTACCCCATAGGGCCCAATGTTAACCAATGAGGATTTGCACGGCGATTCCCGATCGCCTCCCGCAACAGCACCACATTACCTCACTTCCACCTGCCCCTTCACAAAGGACAGGAGGACGCAATTTCGGGGGGAGGGGGGGAGAGGCAGGCCTCTGGAATAATTCTGCGTCATAAGAGGTATAGGCACATACTGGACAAATCACACTGTCCCATTACATGTTTACAGAATGCAAACTACTGTTGTAGCTCCATTGTTCAGGTTGTGACCGGCTCCTCACTCTTGTATCCATTAGATTCCTACCGCTGTGGATGGTTAGGAGATGGAGACATACTCCCATGTACAGATCCCTGGTGGACTTGGCAACACGGGAGGACAGGCACATTATCCTCACCTATAGACTTGACAGGGCCACAATCACCAAGCTGTATGCCCAATTTGAGCCTGACCTGATATCTGCTATCCGTCACCCCACTGGGATCCCCCCTCTTGTGCAAGTGCTATCAGTACTTCATTTCCTGGCATCTGGTTCTTTCCAAGTGACAGTGAGCTTGGAAGCTGGAATGTCACAGCCAATGTTCTCAAACGTGCTGACAAGAGTGTTGTCTGCCCTGATAAAACACATGTGCAGCTACATTGTTTTCCCCCAGGTTAAGGATTTGGCCACAGTGAAGGCAGAGTTTTATGAAATGGGACATATCCCCAACATAATTGAGGCGATTGATGGAACACATATTGCTTTTGTCCCCTCCCCCGGCAGAATGAACAGGAATCCAGGAATCATAAGAGTTTTCACTCCATTAATGTTCAGATAGTGTACATGGCAGACCAGTAGATCTCCCACGTCGAAGCTAAGTATCCAGGGTCGGTGCATGATGCCTTTGTCCTGAGGAATAGCAGCATCCCAAATGTGATGGGCCAACTACAGAGGCACAGGGTGTGGCTAACAGGTGAGCCCTGGTTCCCACCCAGTAAATGTTGGTGTATGGGTATGGTGTGGGCCATATAGGATAGTGTGTGGCTAAATGTTGTCCCTCAATATTTGAAGGTGACTCTGGTTACCCAAACCTATCATGGCTGCTGACCCCTGGGAGGAATGCCAGGACAATGGAAGAGGCACATGAGCAAACCAGAAGGATCATTGAAAAGACCTTTGGCCTCCTGAAGGCCAGGTTTCGGTGCCTCCATCTAACAGGCCTGTGCTACTCACCCAAGAAGATCTGTCAGATAGTAGTGGCATGCTGCATGTTGCATAACCTGGCCCTCAGATGCCCCTTTTCTGCAGGAGGAGGAGACTGGAGATGCCCGTGTGCCAGCAGTGGACCCTGTGGACAGTGAGGATGAGGAGACAGAGGATGAGGACAGAACAGAACATCTGTGATCCGGCAATACTTCCAATGACACACAGGTAGGGCAGTGTAATTTTACATTTCAGTGACTTTGGTTGCAATCTGTGTGGCAATGGCATGCTGATATTTCTCACTTCTATGCCCACTCACTGTTCCCTTTGGCAATTCATTAAATGGCATTTCAGGATATTGTTCCAGACTGTTTATAGCACAGGTGCAGTGTCCATGGGGACATAGGAAGGGGAGCAATGGCAGTTCATGGTGGACAGGGTGACTGAGTGGCACAAGGGTGACAATCAGGAGAGTCTAATTTCCTGATGGGGGTCTTGGCATGTGTCTCTGGCTTCTGTCTGGATCGCAGGGGTGGTTCACCTTCTACAGCGTGAGGGGTGCTGGTGGCCTGTGAGCCCTGTGGCTTGGCCTGCTGGCCACTAGCGGCAGTTGAGGTGGAAGGCTGTTCAGATGTCTGGCTAGTGGCAGGGGCCCGCTGGTGTGAGACTGCCTCCCTCATAATGTTGGCCATGTCTGCCCGCACCCCTATGGAGATCAGGGTGTTGTTGATGGCCTGCAAGTCCTCCCTGATCCCCTGGTACTGTCCCTCCTGCAGCCGACTGGTCTCCTGCGTGTTGTCCAGGATCTGGCCCATCGTGTCCTGGGATTGCTGGTAGGCTCCCAGGATCTTGGAGAGTCGGTTACCTGGGCCTGTCCTCCCCCTGGTGCTAAGCAGTCCTCCCAGTGTCCCTATTGGGCTGTACCTCTGCCCCTGAACCGTGTGCCCACTGCCACTGACCCCAGGTCCCTGATAGTCTTGGGGGCGAGGTGTGGCCAGGGGTCGGTGTAGAGGTGGACACTCTGCTGATTGATGTGTCCTGGGGACAGAGGTGTGGGTACGCTGGGTGGGTGCTGTGGTGATGTTTCCTGATGGGGGAGGCTCTTTGGTGTTGTGTGACTGGGCCTGGGTAACCGCTGTCCAGTGGTCCCTGATAGGCCAGGTAGGTCATCCAGATCCTGAAGACCAAAGTTGCTGTCATCACTGTGGGCCTCTTTAGTTGGGGGACTGGATAGTGCAGGCACCTCCTCTCTGGTGACATTGGCTGGGGTACCTGTGGGGATGTTAAAGATGTGTTATGGTTTCTGTGTCTGACATATTGTACATCCGTGGTTTCCCCTCTATGGTTGGATTTGCCCTGCCAGCTTTCACTTGTGTATATTAGTATATAGATGGATTGTTAGTTCTCTCTGCTATGCATGCTTTAGTGATGATTGTCCAAGCAGGGCTGTGAGGGCTTGGCATTGGGATGAGTGAGATGTGATGGTGGGGTGTGTGGGATGTAGTGGAGTGATGGGAGTGAGGGTGAGGGTATGTGATGGCATGCATGTAGGGGGGGTGAAAATATTAGAGAGTTGATTTACCAGAGTCCAGTCCTCCTCCAACTCTAGCCAGGCCCTCAGGATGCAGTATTGCCAAGACTTGCTCCTCCCATGCTGTGAGTTGTGGGGGTCCACCGCCAGTCCTCTGTACAGCGAGCTGGTGCGTTGCTGCTCTGGAACGTACCTTCTCCCGTAGGTCCTTCCAACTCTTCCTGATGTCATTGCTAGTTCTTGGGTGCTGTCCACGGCCTTGACCCTGTCCACGATTCTCCGCCATAGCTCCATCTTCCTTGCAATGGATTTCTGCTACACCTGTGCCCCAAAAAGCTGTGGCTCTACCCTAACAATGTCCTCCACCATGACTCTTAGCTCCTCCTCTGTTAAACAGGGGTGTCTTTGTGGTGCCATGGGTGTTCTATTAGGGTGTGTTAGGTAATGTGTTGGGGTGTGTGATGTGGAGTGTGTGAGTGGTGTATAGGTGTGAGTAGTGTCTCTAGTTGTGTTGGTAGTCTTGGTGTCTCTCTGTTGGCAATGGTTTGGTTGTCGTAAAGGGTTGTGGGTACTGTGGGTGTGTGTTTTATAGTGGTGTGTGTATGGGTGTCAGGTGTGTTTTATTTGAATTGTCCAATGTGGTGTTGTTTTGTCTGGGGGTGTCCATTTTGAGTGCAGCAGTATGTATCACCAATGGTTTACCGCCATTAAATGTCCGCCGTGTCGATTTGTGGGTCATAATGTGTAGGGCATAGTTCTGTTGGCGCAACAGTGTGGGTTTTGATACCGCCAGTTTATCACTGACCTTTGGTCTGGCGGATTTGTGTGTGTGGCTGAATTCTGTCGGATTGATGTGTGTGTCATAATATGGTGAATGGATTTCTGCCGCCGCGCCAGTATGTTGGCGGCCATCAGTGTGGCGGTAAGTGGGATTTACCGCCAATGTCATAATGTGAAGGCCACAGTGTTTAATGCAATACAATGAATAGTTTTATTTTATGAGATTTTAATTTTATTTCAAGGAACCCTATGACTTTCTGGAGATATGAGATGTTTTAAGATGAGCTTGTTCCTATGATGTAAAAGCTCTTGCACGAGACTTTCAGAACCTGTACAATCAACAATTTATTTTAGTTTGGATATGAAAAAGATGGGCATACAGATTTAATTGTTTAATAATTAATTTGGTATTTGTTTTTTGTTCTTGCACTAGGCAAATATGGCAGCCCCAATGGGTACTATGTTGTCCACCTATTGTCTCTATAGCATATTTTGGGAAGGGGTGGCTTTGGCGCTTTTACTCTGTTGTTTCCAGTTTGGAATTAACAAAATTTAGATGTCTAGCACTATCTCAAGTGCTGCCCTTGCTCTTCTTATTGGAGGAACAGGATTGTTATATTGAAATGCCCGGGCAATTTGGCGTGCACCCATGGTGGTCTGGTGCCAAGATATATATATATATATATTTATATATTTGAAAATATTTTATGGGATACCCGATCCCATATCAAGACCGCCATAATTGAGCCTTGACAAGTCGGGTGCTCTCTTTTTTTTGAAAATATATATATATATTCAAAAAAAGAATATATTTGAAAATATTTTATGGGATACCCGATCCCATATCAAGACCGCCATAATTGAGCCTTGACAAGTCGGGTGCTCTCTTTTTTTGAATATGTATATATATATACTCCAGAGTTATAATCAAGTTAGCTGCCAAGATGCGTATTCATTTCCTCACTTAGATTTAACCCAATCGGTGACAAAGTCATGAATTTAATAATATATTTTGATTCGAGAACACGTAGCATTTTTTGTCTGTCTCCACCTCGTAAGTTAGATTTGATTTGGTCACAGACCACATATGTCAGTTGTTTTTCATCACCTTGATGTACTTCGTGAAAATGGCGTGCCACAGGGTAATTGTGATCAAAATTATGAATAGATCTAACATGCTCCAACATTCTCTTTTTCGCCTTATGGATTGTGCTGCCCACGTATATCTTATCACATGGGCATCGTAAACAGTACACACAGAATTCAGTGTTACATGTAAAGAATCCCTTTATAAAATATTGGTTCTGACCACCACCCCATGTTAAATTTTTGCAGTCTTTGCTATATCTGCATGCTTTACAGTGGTGGCAGCAATAAAACCCCGAGATATCAGATCTTTCCTTATCAAGTTCGGTGCTGCTCCGCACCATATTGGGGCTGAGACTATGTCTAAGCTACCTGCCTCTACGAAAAGTTAATGCTGGATTCTTGCCCACAAACTCATGTAAGTCTGGGTCTGTCTGGAGGATATGCCAACTCTTAGTGAGTGCTTTCCTCACATTAAATGTTTGGTTGGAATAGGTCGTAATAAACCTGATTTTCTCATCCGTAGTAGTACGATGCTATGTACGGTATAATAGTTCTGACCTTGTCGTTTACTCAACTTTTTCTACAGCCTGTCGTATAACATTGGCGCTGTATCCCCTTTCACTAAATCTTATGCACATAGTCTTACATTCTTGCTGATATTTTTCATTGGTACTACATATTCGTCTCGCTCTTAAAAGTTCACCATATGGAATGCTCTTAATCAAATTAGGGGGATGTGCACTCTTAGCATTCAGTAGGCTGTTCCCTGCTGTAATTTCCCTGTAGAGCCTGGTATGTACCTCGTTGTTCTCAACATTTAATTCGACATCTAAAAACTGAATAGATGTACTGCTGTGCTGCTCACTAAATTAAAGATTACATTGGTTGTTATTCGGAGTTGTCACAAAATTGAGTACCGAATCAACATCACCCTTCCTGATGATAAAAATACCATCTATATACCGGCACCATAATACCACATTGTCCTCATAATTAACTATATTAGAGGATAATTGCTCCTCCCACCAGCCCATAAATAAGTTCGCGTAGCTGGGGGCGAAGCATGTACCCATCGCGGTACCCTGAGTCTGCCTGTATATTTGACCATCAAATAAGAAGAAGTTGTTAGTAAGACAGTACCATATCATATCGCAAATCATTTTGGTATGCATAAGGTATGATAGAGATCTTGCTCTTAAAAAATGTCTAACTGCTTTAAGACCCAGTTCGTGTTGGATACAGGTATAAAGGCTGGTAACATCTAAGGTCAGAAATAGAAAATCATCTTCCCAACCCAAACCATCCATCATTCTTACAAATTGTGTAGTATCCTTGACGTATGAGGGTAAGCATTTCAAGGTTGATTAAAAATTGATAAATGTGAACTTATTTCATCGGTGTGTACGTAGATGGTGTGTGGTATGGAGTGGGCCCATTTGAATATAACATTTTATTTGGATTAGTGCCCATGAGACGGACAGTTCCACTATAGTTAAGTTTTGTTTAATTTCATAAAGAACAAATGGCTTCCTTATTAGAAGCTCGAAGAAAAGAAAAATCCAGTAAACTGTTTTTTACCCAACAAACTCGTGACAAAGATGCAACACAAGGAGGATCTAACATGGGTTCTGGTTTACAAGTACAACTCATGTATGACAAGTTAGAGAAACATATGAGAAAAGAACTCTCAAAATTGTGGGAGATTGAATCCCTTCAACAATACATTGAGGTTGAACGTGTTGCGAGGGGATTACGTATTTATACAATCCCTTCGTATGAAGATCCTGATCCAGAACTATTGGAGGAATGGGCTGAAAATTCTAAGACCAGCTCCCTAAATATGATGAGGATCTTGACCAAATATGCGTCGAAAGATCGGGAAAATATTATTGAGGAGATTGAGAAAACTACCAAATTGATTCTCACTTTGGTATCACAAAATACATTTGATGAAGTGAAGGATAATTTGGATAAAAAACTCTCTAAATTTGAGGAAGAGATTACTGTCAAGAAACAAAGAAAATGTATACGTGACTACAAAGATTATCAATCAGGAAGGATCCTTACCTTTCACCATAAATACGATCATATGTACACAGAGGGTTACAAGGAGCCATTATTCCCAGGTGATAATGAAAGATCTGGTATCAATCTGGGACTAACAGAAGAAAGTGATGTGTCGGATGGAAATCTGTCGGATGCACCTGAGATTACAGCTGAACCAATTAGGGATGTGGATACTAGTACCAACCGATCTAATTTTTTAAAACAGTTTTGTCTCCTAAACCAAGGAAGGACCGAACAGAGAAAAGATTTTCAACCCAGAGGCAGGGGACAAGGACAGAGAGGCAGAGGACGAGGAACCGGGCAGCGAAGGCAAGAAGAAAGAAAAGAGGCTCCTATGACAATGGCAATGACTACAAGAGCACTCAGAGTTCCACAATGACTGTAGTTAACCTGTCTAAGAGACTATTGACTAAGGAGGAAGAAAGCTTATAAGCTCTAGGTTTATCTTTTTGTCCCACTAATAATTTTTACTATATACAGGCTCGGATTGATCTCTTTTACTTCACACGTAAACTGAAGTTGAAAAAATTGTACAAAAACAAAGTAAAGGTTGATAGGGGTGTTGAAAAAACTAATAACATCAGTAAACTATGCATTTCGGATGTGGATCTATTACATACATTATCATTACTGGATGATGATATGATTGCGCATGATGATCCGTTTGTGAATTTACTAAATTTGGGTATAGAAACTGAGTTACCCTGCTCCAGTCCCTTTAGACCAAAATCTATTTTTGTGCCAGCTGTTCAGAGTGAAGCCATCCAGGTGTTTGAAAAAGATATGATTAATCAATTTAAAAAAATGAGGTATGGCTCTAAAAATTTCAAATACGATAATCTTACTAAGAAACAAAAAATGGCCTTGGAGAGTTTGAACAAAGATCCTGATATTGTAATTCGTGAATCTGACAAAGGGGGCAATGTAGTTGTCCTAAATAAGGCGCAATATTTAGGGGAGGGATTACGTCATCTTAGTGACCGCAAATGTTATGTCTCTGCCAATCAGGCAGAGCTAAAAATGTCTAGCCTCCAATATCTTGGGAAGTTGGTTGACCGGAGAGACAGGGGCTTACTGGAATGGGATGAATATCTTTTTTTAAAGTGTGACCACCCAAGAATTCCAATACTATATCTCCTGCCCAAATTACATAAGGATAGACAGAATCCCCCAGGCAGACCGATTGTGTCAGCAATGGATTCGTTACTTGAAAATACTTTGCGTTATATAGACTTTTTTCTCAGACCCTTTGTGGAATGCTTACCCTCATACGTCAAGGATACTACACAATTTGTAAGAATGATGGATGGTTTGGGTTGGAAAGATGATTTTCGATTTCTGACCTTAGATGTTACCAGCCTTTATACCTGTATCCAACACGAACTGGGTCTTAAAGCAGTTAGACATTTTTTAAGAGCAAGATCTCTATCATACCTTATGCATACCGAAATGATTTGCCATATGATATGGTACTGTCTTACTAACAACTTCTTCTTATTTGATGGTCAAATATACAGGCAGACTCAGGGTACCGCGATGGGTACATGCTTCGCCCCCAGCTACGCGAACTTATTTATGGGCTGGTGGGAGGAGCAATTATCCTCTAATATAGTTAATTATGAGGACAATGTGGTATTATGGTGCCGGTATATAGATGGTATTTTTATCATCTGGAAGGGTGATGTTGATTCGGAACTCAATTTTGTGACAACTCTGAATAACAACCAATGTAATCTTAAATTTAGTGAGCAGCACAGCAGTTCATCTATTCAGTTTTTAGATGTCAAATTAAATGTTGAGAACAATCAGGTACATACCAGGCTCTACAGGAAAATTACAGCAGGGAACAGCCTACTGAATGCTAAGAGTGCACATCCCCCTAATTTGATTAAGAGCATTCCAAACTGTGAACTTTTAAGAGCGAGACGAATATGTAGTACCAATGAAAAATTGAGGTACTGGGTTTTTCAGAACCGGTACTGATCCGGTAACCCAGCGGTGCCAGGGTACACCCAAAGACCTCGGGTACTTTCCTGATTCAGACTACAGAAACTCAGAGTCTTCTAGGTGAAGTCAAAGATCGAATTTATTGGCTGCAACCAATTGACAAGTGTCCTAGAAGTACAACAGCACGATTTGTATGTTCTCAGGAGACTGTGTTTCAATGCAAAGTCAGGTTTCCTTATATACAGTTTTTTAAGCTTCAGGCAAACATTCTTGACATTTTGGTTGGTCATTCACATGTTTTCACTACAAAGGAAAAAACAGTGTCATGATGAAACCTCATATTTCATGTCATCCAACCCATAATAAATTACCCGGCAAGGCCTAGTATTTTACATCAGATAAGTGTGGACCCCCAATAAAAACGGGCACCTCCCCCTCGTAAAGTAAGAGGAAGAAAAGAGCAGGTGCAGGTGTGAGCAAGATTAGGTAGGGTGTGTGAGCGATAATAAGGGTTTTATGGCATGGTGTGCCTTGATGCTATCTGATTCGGCCACTGGGAGAGGGACTGACCAAACAGGTTTGGCCTGAGGCAATGGTTCCAGCTTGCCCAGGTCAGAGAAAAGTCAATCAAGGTGTACGTGTCCTTGGAATCAAATCTGACTGTATTATAAGCCTATGTGAGGGCAACTTTTAAAATGGCTGCCGTGTATAAAATGGGAGCCACAAATGCAGGACGAAAATGGCGATTTCGAGGTGAAAACGCTGCTGGAATTGAGCGAAAATGCTCATGCTTAGTGTACTAGTCATTATCGGTCTTTTGATACTAAAATCGTACTGCTGTGGCAAATGTAAGACTATGTGCATAAGATTTAGTGAAAGGGGATACAGCGCCAATGTTATACGACAGGCTGTAGAAAGAGTTGAGGAAACGACAAGGTCAGAACTATTATACCGTACATATCATCATACTACTACGGATGAGAAAATCAGGTTTATTACGACCTATTCCAACCAAACATTTAATGTGAGGAAAGCACTCACTAAGAGTTGGCATATCCTCCAGACAGACCCAGACTTACATGAGTTTGTGGGCAAGAATCCAGTATTAACTTTTCGTAGAGGCAGGTCGCTGAGAGATAGTCTCATCCCCAATATGGTGCAGAGCAGCACCGAACTTGATAAGGAAAGATCTGATATCTCGGGGTTTTATTGCTGCCACCACTGTAAAGCATGCAGATATAGAAAAGACTGCAAAAATATAACATGGGGTGGTGGTCAGAACCAATATGTTATAAAGGGATTCTTTACATGTAACACTGAATTCTGTGTGTACTGTTTACGATGCCCATGTGATAAGATATACGTGGGCAGCACAATCCATAAGGCGAAAAAGAGAATGTTGGCGCATGTTAGAGCTATTCGTAATTTTGATCATAATTACCCTGTGGCACGCCATTTTCACGAAGTAAATCAAGGTGATGAAAAACAACTGACATATGTGGTCTGTGACCAAATCAAACCTAACTTACGAGGTGGAGACAGACAAAAAATGCTACGTGTTCTCGAATCAAAATATATTATTAAATTCATGACTTTGTCACCGATTGGGTTAAATCTAAGTGAGGAAATGAATATGCATCTTGGCAGCTAACTTGATTATAACTCTAGAGTCTTCGAGCTTCTATGATGATACATTTATGATTTCTTTTGTTTTTTTTTAGTTTTGAGTGTTTAATCATGATAAGGGTATTAAGTCTAAGCGGATACATGAAGTTTATAATGGAAGGTTATTTAATTAACAAGCAACATATTGAATATATAATTTGGAATTTATGGCATGTATTTATAGATATGTTGATATAATATGATATGTGAAATTGATATTTGTTAAAGAAGAGTTTGTATATACAAATGGTATCCCCTGGTAGACATTTTGCTACACACACCCTTATAAGATGGCACTTACTTTTTCTAGAGTGATATATATATGTATTGTGAAATCAGTCCTTTTTTTATGTTTATGTATCTGTATTTATACCTGTTGTTTGCTACATACCCCCACCCGTGAATAAGGCTACGGATGAAACACGTTGGGAGGAACACCATTCTTTTCTTAATATATTTTGGAACTGTTCGTCTGGTGTCTTGATCTCTTGTTTGATTGGGTGAGAGAATTTGAAAATATATATATATATATGGGTCAAAGTCACATAGATGATTCTCAAAACAAGACCAAAAGGATACATAATCATTATACGCTGTCCAAACCATCTAAAGATGTTTAAACATACCAACATCAAAAAGACAAGACATTCAATTAATCCTGCACACAAAAGCAATAAGAAAGTTTGAAAAGGAGGGCATTGAGTTGTTTAGTTGTTAAATTCTACAATTTAGTGACCTGAATGTGAGCTAGCCTTACAAGTTAGCTAATCCATATCATTGATGTGCTGGGACAAACATATGTGGGCAAAAAGGCAGAAAACAAAAAAGGGCAAAATGACTTTGGAAAAAGGAAATCTGGAGAAACAAATAATTAACTAAGGCTGGCAAAAAAATAAGTAAAAAGAAAAAGGGAAGGCATGAGCATTTCAGAAGCTCGGTCAAGAGCCTTCTTCTCTTGGTCAGGGGAAAAATCTCTCTAAGTCTCAGCAAAGCATCTCAAAGGTGCAAATGTTAGAGAGGGCTGTTCCTGTCAGAGGCCAAGGGGTTCAGCAAGAAGGGTGGGTTAGAAATGTCTGATCAAAGGGAAGGGCAGAAGAGTGCTGCATGTCTATCTGGAGAATGATATATTAAAGTTCATAGGGTACAATGATTCAGCCATCCATCACTACACATGATGCAGAAGATGGAAATGTTCAATGGCAGGCAGTCATATGACATACACTGCAACATCAGTGAAAGTTCCCAGGTTCTTCATGTGAAACGGCTTCCATCTTAGCTCATCCATGCAAATTGAAACATTTGTTTTTATTGTCAATTCCACTGTTCCGAATGTTCTGTGCTCAGGGTTCGATTCCCAAGCTCTTTATGTCTAAAACAATAGAGCATCTATTACCAAGGTAACATTCTCATGAGAACAATGTTTGAAAAAAAAGTACACGTTAGAAAGAATGACTAAACATTTTCTGCACCAGGAAACAGGGCCTTGCCGGCCTCACTTAGGTTAAGCAAAGTGAATTAAGACGGAACATTCATTTATGCAACTATGAAGCATTTAACATTCACAATTATAAATCGAACATTAATAAGCATCAGCAGTGTTCATGTTGCACTAAAATTCAAAATGAAGTAATTCTGTTAACCCTTCCATGTAACTATAATGCAGAACTACTTTCTCTACATTTGCAAATTACTTTAAAAATGCTTCTCTCACCAAATAGTGTTTTCGTTTTAGTTCATACATTTAATTAACATGATAAACTATAATATGGAAAGAAATTGATCTTTTAAACGTAAAACTATAAGGCGTTACCACATGATATACCCACTGCCTTTTGACTATCAACCTACAGTGAATAAACATTAATATGGGTTTCAGTGCGCACCTTTGCAGCTAAACCAATAATACTTTGATTGACAAAATTCATAATCTGTCACATATAGATGATCACTCTAGCATGAGGAACAGTACTACAGTTTCTGCTACATCAGTCCCCCCTTTGATGGCTGATCCAGGAAATATCTTCTGGACTTCTCTAACTACTTGATGTTACTGTAATAAAGGCATCAGCTAGTCTCCACCTCAAACTCATCTCTCCTATCTCTCTGCTTGCTCTCATTTCTTTCAGCTTCTTGATCATCCTATAAAGACCAACTAAATTACACATGGCTAAAATCAATATGGATCTCAAGATGGTTCCAATAAGTCATTTCCCTAGGCTCCCAACCCACTTTCCAGCTGCAGAAAAAACGCTATCTGTTGTTTCACAGGCACCTGTCTCTTCTAGCTCCTTCAGGTCCTTTTTCAATTCTGTCATGTTCGAGATATACTTCCTCAGCTCCTTACTATTATTAGGAATATAAGTTCAGCAGTGTTGAACTTATAACATTTTTCAAACTCTTCTATCTTTTGCAAGAAGAATGTCTAACGCAAGTTGGTGTTATAAAATCATTGATCTTATGGCAACCATTTCTGTGTCTACAAAGAAAAAAACAGCTGCTGTATCTGTAGATAGCTGATCTACTAATATTGATGACTTCCTTATCTTTTGATCATTCAGGATCACATGTACTGATGGAGCTATGGCACCACACGTCACCTACAGCCTCTGAAGCACCTGGCACCTCTCTTATCTCTGGTGTTTGATTTCTCATCCCAGACAGTGTCACTTAAATTTTCCTCATGATACATCTTTGGAAAGGCTACCATACCATCCTTTTGGCATCTTGAAATATGTGTTTTTCCCACAAATGAAATAAACACCTGGTATGGCTGGGTCTCGTTCAGCTAACATAAAAGTCCATTCACTCTTAAACAAAAACACATGTCTACATTCACTAATGCCTACAAAAATTGTGTCAGTTTTTAATTTGGGTCTATATACACATAATTTACCTACACCATAGTACTATTCCCGTTTCTACTTTAGCCCTCATAGCTCTTCTATTTTTAACATGTCCAATTAATCATTTTTCTACTGGGGTAAGGATACAGGTCAGATTATTTCTATGGGCAAAATCTGTTCCAAATGTCAGTGTAGGTTCAAAGAAGCCACCTACTGTGTCAATGTTTTTTACTTTAGCAATGCTGCTCAACTGTTTCATGGTTGGGACAATTGAGAAAACCGAACCACAGTTGTCATAATAATACTGATAATACTCTTGCTGATATAAAAGTGTTAGCAGCAGGCTACAGAAAATTTCAGAGGTTAATAGGTTAAGGGGTTACTATGATAAGAGATTCTCTCCCTTGCTGATGGAGGCAACTGTGTGTACACATAACATTTCTAAACTCCATTGTGTTTATATATTTGTTTCGCAATTTATAAATGCATGTAATTCTTTGTCACGAAGCAACGTTTTTGATTCACTATTGGACCTTCAAGGCTTAGGGCATCTGTGGATTTATCCCTTTCTGAATGACTAAATGTGGGAAAACTCAATCCAATGAGCAATAATCTGATCATTATGACCGTCACAACTAACTCCTACACATATGTGCCTAAGCTTACTCTTTTTATTCCAGTAGACTCAATGATATTTCTAATTTTAGACCAAGAATAATATAATAAAATACAAAAATGTAAATATGACTATGGAATATCAACTGACACTTTCAGTCCCTTTTTATTTTGAGCTAAGCAAATATCAACAAAATATAGTCTCTTTTTCAAAAGATTCAAATTTGCTCACAAAAAGTTCCTTGATCTTCTAGAAAATTCATCCAGTGCTCTCTAGCAAATGTTCAAAAAGTTCAAATGTCTCTGATAAAAGCACAGCTCGTAATCACTAATAATAACTTCCAGGATATAGGCCCTCAATATGACATTGGTGAAAAATCCCACTTACTGCCGCACTGACGGCCGCCAACATACCGCTGTGGTGGCGAATATGCATTCGACATATTATGGCACACTCACACCAATCAAACAGAATACAGACACATACACAAATCCGCCAGCCCAAAGGTCAATGGAAAAGTGGCGGTCTCCACACCCATACCGTTACGCCAACAAAACAACGCCCATCACATTATGACCCACGAATCACCATGGCGGACATTCAACGGCGGTAAACCGTTGGCGGTACGTACTGCCGCGCTCAGAATGGACACCCACATACAAAACAACAGCACATTGGCCAATACTGAAGACACACACCTCACATTCATACACACACCACACTCACACACCCACAGCACTATAAAACACGCACATTACCCACAACCCTTTACGAATACAAATCATTGCCACCAGACTGACACCAAGACCCCTGCGACAACTAGACACACACACCACTTACACCCATATAACCCTCACGCACCCCACATCATTACACAACACACTCTCACCAATACACCACACAACACCCATGTCCCCACAAAGGCACCCTGTTTCACTAATGAGGAGTTAAGGGTCATGGTGGAGGAAACTGTCAGGGTAGAGCCACAGCTGTCTGGAGCACAGGTACAGCAGATATCCATTGCAAGGAAGATGGAGCTATGGCAGAGAATCGTGGACAGGGTGAACGCCGTGGGACAACATCCAAGAACAAGGGACGATTTCAGAAAGAGGTGGAATGCCCTGTGGGAGAAGGTATGTTCCATAGCAGCAAGGCACCAGCTCGCCATACAGAGGACTGGCAGTGGACCCCCATCTCCTCCCCCACAGCTCACAGCATGGGAGGAGCAAGTCTTGGCATTACTGCATCCTGAGGGACTCACTGGAGTAGCCAGAGGACTGGACACTGGTAAGTTAATATTTACCGCTTATCACCCCCATACCTGCAGGCCATCTCACACCCTCACCCTCACTCCCATCACTCCATCACTCCACCACATCCCACATACTGCACCTACACATATGACCCCAATGCCAAGCCCTGCATGCTATACCAATGCATGGACAGCCCTCCCAGCCCTGCATGGACACCCATCACAAAAGCATGCACAGCATAGGGAAACTAGCAATCACACAATACATCACCATACACAAGCAAAATGAGCCAGGGATGTGCAATATGTCACACACATGAAGCATAATACGTCACTGACATTCCCACAGGTACCCCAGCCAATGTCAGCGGAGAGGAGGTGCCATGACTATCCAGTCCCCCAACAGAAGATGATCCCAGTGATGACAGTAACTCTGGACTTGCTTGATCTCCATAGCAGGGGTACTGGCAGACATGGCCAACATCATGAGGGAGGCAACAGCACAGCAGCGGGCCCGTGCCACTGGCCAGTCCATTGACCAGCCCTCCACTTCCGCTGCAGCTAGTGGGCAGGAGGCCCCACTACAGGACCCATAGACCACCAGTACCCCTCCCCTGCAGAAGGTGATCCACCCGCAAACGTTCCCTGTGAACCAGACAGAAGACACTTGCCAAGACCACCGCCAGGAAATGAGACTCTCCTGATTGTCCTCCTTGTGTCCCTTGTCCACTTTGAACTGCTGTAGCGCCCCTTTCTATGGCCACTTCGACACTGCACCTGTGCTACAAACAGACTGGAACAATACCCTGCACTTTCCTCCATCATCACCCCAGTCCATTGCACTTTCCCCTCAATTTCTTAGCACTACAATAAACCTCCCTGAACACAGCTTGACTACTAGTGTTTTATGTGTTGAAAATGTTCATTTATGGAAACAGTCACATCTAATGCAAATGAACTGTACACTGTGAGAGAATAGAAATAATGACCTATAGCTGGCTGTAGTCAGCACATCAGTACACAGTTGTTATATCACCAACATCTGTAAACTGACAAGCCATAGGTGACAGTAAGTTGAGATGTAAAGGAAGTTAATGCCGTCATGCTATAGCCACACAGAATACACCAATAGTCATAGGAATGTGCAGTTGCTCTGTCTCACCTGGGTGTCCTTGGAAGTATTGACGGATAACTGATGTTCTGTTGTCCTCATCCTCAGCCTCTTCATCCTCACTGTCCTCTGGGTCTACTGCTGCCACAGGGGCATCTCCAGTCTTCTCCTCCTGCAGAAAAGGGACCTGGTGGGCCAGGTTGTGCAACATGCAGAATGCCACTACTATCTGGCAGACCTTCTCGGGTAAGAAGCACAGGGGTCCACTTGTCAGATGGAGGCACCTGAACCTGGCCTTCAGGAGGCCGAAGGTCCTCTCGATGATCTGTTTGGTTCGCCCATGTGCCTCATTATAACGTTCGTCAGCCCCTGTCCTGGCATTCCTCACAGTGGTCAGCAGCCACAATAGATTTGGGTAGCCAGAGTCACCTGCAAGTATTGAGGGACCACATTTAGCCTCACACAATCCTATGTGGGGAAGACCTGAAGGCATACACTAACATACAGTGGGGGGGTCCAAGGCTCACCTATTAGCCACACCCTGTGCCTCTATTGTTGGGCCATCACATTTGGGATGCTGCTAGTCCTCAGAACAATGGCATCATGCACTGTCCCAGGATACTTAGCATTGACGTGGGAGATGTACTGGTCCGCCAGGCACACAATCTGCACATTCAGTGAGTGGTAACTCTTACAATTCCTGAACACCTAGTCATTCTGGCGGGGGAGGGACAAACGCAATTTGTGTCCCGTCAATCGCTCTAATAATGTTGGGGATATGTCCCATTGCATAAAATCCACCTTCACAGTGGCCAAATCTTCCACCTGGGGGAAAGAAATGTAGCTGCACATGTATTTTTACCAGGGTAGACAAGGCTCTTGCCAGCACGATTTAGAACATTGGCTGTGACATTCCTACTGCCAAGCCCACTGTCACTTGGAAAGAAGCTGTTGCCAAGAAATGGAGCACTGATAGCACTTGCACAAGAGGGGGGATCCCAGTCAGATGACGGATAGCATATATCAGGTCAGGCTGCAATTGGGCACACAGCTCTGTGGTTGTGACCCTGTCCAGCCTATAGGTGAGGATAATGTGCCTATTCTCCCCTGTAGGTAAGTCCACAAGGGGTCTGTACACGGGGGAATGTCTCAACCTCCTATTCATCTGCAGCAGTAGGTATCTAAGGGACACCAGAGTGAGTAGGCTGTCACAATTGGAACAATGGAACCACAACTTCAGTGTACTTGGTGCAATTACATATTGAGACAGTGTGTGTGCCAATCTAATCTGTGATGCAGTTGATGTCGATATGACCGTTGTTCCCCCCCCCACTGAAATGGCATCCACCTGTCCTGTATGTAGGGACAGGTGGAAATGAGGTAATTCCGCCAACGTTGGGCGTCGTGCGGAATGAGGTCTTGCACCGCCATACAATTCCTCATTGGATAACATGGTGCTCTATGGAGTACAGTGGCCAATGGGGATCTGCGCCCGAGATGACGGTGCACACCGCCATGGACGTGACCGCCATTTTCTATCTGATTCCTCACTTGTTTCCTGACCTTCAACAGGAGAGCACCTACAATGCTGGGGCTGCTATGACCTGAAACCCACAATGGCCCGTGTGACCGGGAAAAGGGCCTCTGCCTTCACTTTGGAGGAGTTGGAAAGACTGGTGGGTGGGGTCCTACCCCAATATGAAAGGCTGTATGTGTCTCCAGACCAACAGGTGAGTACACATTGGGCACGATGCATGTGGGAAAGACGCATGGAGATGTGTGTGCAAGCATCGTGTCATGAGGGTACGGGGGAATGTCTTGTGGTGGTGTACATTGTCTGCGCCGGGCAATGTGTGTGCCAATAGTGATGGAAACGGGTATGGCAGGCCATTTGTGTGACGGGCTGGACTACCTGTTTAATGGTGTTCTTCTGTCTGTTTTGCCTCTGCAGGTCAGTGCCCATCAAAAGGAGGGATTATGGCATGCCATCGCCAAGGAGGTGCGGACCCTGGGGGTCTATGGCAGGCAGAGCCCCCACTGTCAGAAACGGTGGGGGGACCTGAGACGCTGGGCAAAGAAGACCGCCGAGGCCCAGCTGGGGATGGCCTCCCAATGAGCAAGGGGTGCCTGTCGGAACCTGACCCCCCTGATGGCCCGCATGCTGGCGGTGGCCTACCCTGAGCTGGATGGGCACTTGTGTGAATCACAGCAGCCACAAGGGGGTGAGTACAATGGGTATCATTCCAAAATTTGGCAGGTGGGGTGGGATCCGGGTAGTGGATGTGAGTTAGTGGGTGCCCCTAAAGCCAGGCCAGACATTGCAGCGTGGATCAACTTTGGGTTATGGGTGTGTAGCAAATGCAGGTAAGCTAGCGTGTTAGCATTCTATTTCGACAGGGCTTTGTGGGTACCAGGAAGGGTGCAGTTGGTGGTGTGTGGCCCTCATCTTTCCCTAGCACCTAGCCATATCACTGGTAGTATATATTGCTGAGGCCTGTTCCCTGTGTGGAAGGGTGCTGTGTATGCCAACTGTGGTGTTGGTGCAGTCATTGACCCAGAGTTTCCTTTGTCTCTCTCCCCCCCTTTTTTGTTCTGTCATCCTGTCCTTGTATGCATTAGCATCATCTGGTGGAGGAGCAGGGGCACCGGTGACAAAGGGATCTGCATCCCACAGGACCCAGGAGGCAGAGTCCACTGATGATGAGGGAACCAGTGGGACGGAGGGCGAGGGGAGCACCACGGGAGAGGCAGGAAGTGACAACACAGACTCAAATACCTCCTCTGAAGGCAGCTCCCTAGTGGTGGTACTCACTTCTGTGGCCACCCCAGCTGCAGGTACAGCCACCCCCCCTGTACCAGCACCGCCCTTCCAGTAGCCCTTCAGTGAGTTGCCCATGCCCGTTCACCCAGGAGGGTGGGCATCTCCTTTGGCCCAGGCACCTCAGGCCCTGCCCCAATGAGCCCTGCTGCCCTGAATGAAGAGGCTATTGACCTCCTAAAATCCATCTCTGTAGGGCAATCAACCATTGTGAATGTCATCCAGGGGCTGGCATCCCAGATGCAGCAATGCAGTGCGTTACTGGAGGGCATTCACTGTGGATTGACGACCCAACAGAGATCGACTCAGGCTCTGGCCTCCTCTCTGATGGCAGCCATTGTCCCTGTTTCTACCGTCCCCCCTCCAACTTCCACTTCCCAGTCCCAGTCTCCTCAACCCCAACCCATCCCAGGCACACATACGAGCATGCACACAAGACAACACCCAAGAGTGGCACAGGCAAACACAGGCACTACACTTCATCCCACAAGCACTCACGCAAACACCAGACAGTTTCAGACACAACAACATCCACTGCATTCACTGTCTCCCCCTCCTCCTCCTCCGCCTCTGTCCCAGTCACGTCTACACTCACATCTGCATGCACTGCACCAACATCCACCACCAGCATCACCACACCAAGCAGCACACACACCTCACTAGCAGACACTTCTACAACATCCATGCACGTTTCCCCTGTGTCCTCTCCCACCCTTTCTGTCCCCCTCCTCCTAAAGGACACAAACACAAGCACTCACACACCCAACAGCCATCCACCTCACATCAGCATACTGCCCCAAATTTAGCAGACCTGGACCTCCTACAACCATTCCTTCAACCCCTACTCCCATCCCTCCTCCCGTTCCACCGTCCGAAGTTTTTCCTTGCCCAACTTGACCTCTTCCCTCCCCCACGTCCTGCCGGTCCAGTCCACGCAGCCAGTGGTGGCACCACCTAGTCGTGGTGGGAAGTGAGTTAAGGATCTCACTCCACCAGCCACGAAGGGGAAGAATCCCACACCTCTAGCCAAGAAGGGGAAGGAGCCTGCACCTCCAGCCAAGAAGGAGAAGGAGCCTGCACCTCCTGCTTTGAAGGGGAAGAAGTCCTTGACTCCTGCCCGGAAGGCTAAGGAACACGTACAACCTGCCATGAAGGGGAAGAAGCCATCAACCCCTGCCAAGAAGGGTAAGGATTCCACGCCCCATATCATGGAGAGGATGAAGCTGTCAGGGTGACACCTCCACCACCGCTAGCGGTCAAGCGGCCCCCACCACTAGCTGAGAAAGAGCAGCCATCACCACCTGCAGAGGCTGCCCAGGAGGATCCTCTATCTGTCACCACACTACAGCCATCACCACCTGCAGAGACAGCCCCGGAGGCACCTCCATCTACCACCACACTGCAGCCATCACCACCAGCGGAAGCCATGTAGGCCACCCTCCAGGGGCTGCTATACGAGGGCACCCCTCCAGAACCAGTGGGAAGGTCACCCACTCCAGAGACTGTGGCCTTGCATTCCCCTGAACAGAGTAATGTGCATGGAACCCCCTCCAAAACCAGTGGGAGAGTCACCCACTCCAGAGGCTGTGGCCTTGCACTCCCCAGGACAGTGAACTGGGCATGGAACCCCCTCCAGAACCAGTGGGAGAGTTACCCACTCCAGAGACTGTGGCCTTGCACTCCTCAGGACAGAGAACTGGACATGGAGCCCCCTCCATAACCAGTGGGAGAGTCACCCATCTGAGCGACTGCAGCCTTGCACTCCCCAGGACAGAGAACTGGGCATGGAGCACCCTCCAGAACCAGTGGGAGAGCCAGCCACCTGAGAGACTGTGGCCTTGCACTCCCCAGCAGAGAGAAATGGGCATGGAGCCCTCTCCAGAACCAGTGGGCTTGTTCCCGACTTCGGCTGAGGTGCCCCCCCACCCCGCTGTGGTGCCTGCCCGCTTGCAAACTGATGGCCCTACAGAAAAAAACAGAAAGGGAGCACCTTGCCTCACACTCCAGCATGCAGTGTGCCCCTACAGAGTTCTATTTGGATGAAGCCGGGACTCGAGTTGGGCCTTGGGCTGTGCCCTGTGACCATGTGGGCCATTTGAACATTGGAGTGGGCAGTGTCCCTTTGTGTACATGTGTACATATCGGTTTCACAGACAATTGGTATATTTATTAGCTGTTGATATTAATACATTCGCCTTGGTGCATTCCTGTTGTCCTTGCATTATTCTGCCATGTATCGGGTGCGAATTCTTTTTCGTGTGCAGCTGGATGTGTGTATGGTGTGTGTGTATCTGGTGTGTGTTGTGCATGTGTGTGTCACTCTCGTTTTCCTTCCTCCTTCCCTTATGTGCTAGGCGGCTGTACTCACCGTTGTCGTCTTCCTCGGCGATGGTGTTCCAGGTGGAGCAGAACGTAGAAGATCATCGGAAAAACTTGAAGTACGGCTTCCATGGCAGCGTTGTTTCTCCCTGTGTCTCCAATGGTGAGTCTTTTATCTTCTGTGATGTGTTTCCGCCAGGCTTTTGATGGCATTGGTACCGCCCCGGAAAAAGTGGTGGATTGTAGGGTCTTAATATGGTGGGCGGTACTTTGTCTCCCGCCTGGCTGTTGATGGCGACTGGTAGCGCACGTGTTGTTTCCGCCCTGGCGGATGGTGTGGTATATTGGCTGTCTATGGGAGTTCTCACCGCCATGGTCATAATTTGGCCGTAATTACCGCCAGCCTGTTGACGGTATTACTGACACTTTATCATTCACCGCCAGGGTCATAATGAGGGCCATAATGTCTTTGTTCAGCCAGCATAATGAGATTTCAAAGTTGAGGTCCACCGCCTCCACAAACTCAAAATTGTTATCTGGATTCATATTGCTAAAGCAAAAGGTTGCAAATTCCTTCTCTCATTCGTTTTCTGCATAGTATGTCTATTCATACGCTGAGTATTTTCGACTAGGAACTTCTTTTTGATCAGCGAGTTTTTCGGCTTTTCAGCATCACTGTTACTTTGACTTGAATCCTCAGTTTCTTCAGCAATCGTTGGGAACACTTGTACAGTTGGCACAGTTTGTCTCTGGGCACAACCCTTTTTACTACAGTATCTGGTCCTTCGTCAGCATCTGAACTTCCATGAGTCAACTGATTCTGTCTTAACCCTTCTGTACCAACCACTGCTGTGGACTCACTCAGACCCCACTCAGACCACAATTGTACTGTATTTGCCGTTTGTCCAGCCCCATTAGCTTGACTAACCTGATCCCTCTCACTCACTGTAACTTGCCCCTCAGAGACATGTGAAGTGTTATCTAGGGGTCCTGGGACTTTCTGAGGGAGCTAGCATGCTCCCAGATAGGGAGTCCAGCACACTTCACAGCTGTTATTGCGAACAACACTACCCAGTGAGACCCCTTCTAACACATTTCCAAGCAGGACTTCCTCACGTGCCTCCTAACCATGACCCACTCGCCTGGACACAGGTCATGACAGATCTCCGGCTGCGGTTTTATGATAGCTTCTAAATCCCCATGAGACAAAGACCGAAACTTGTCAGCAGGGCCTTTGCAAAAATCCAGTACCAAGTCATCTGTAATATTCACAAGTGCATTTGCAGGCACAGTTGGCAATCTCATGACTCTCCCCATGATGATTTCATGAGGCGAAAACCCAGTCTTTCTGTCAGGAGTACTTCTCATACTCACTGGAACAAGAGGCAATACGTCTGGCCATTTCAAATCTTCAAACAGGCATTTTGAAAGTTTCACAAACCTTTCTGTCTACTTATACCATTCCATGGTCTTCTCTCTCAATTTCAGCTCAACAGTTGTGACTGACAAAATGGCCCTCATTACAACATTGGCGGTAAAAGGCGCTTACCACCGTGCAGAAGACCGCTAAAACACCGCCGCGGCCGCGGAATTCAGCCAGAGCTATTATGACACACATCTCTGAATCCGCCGAAATTCAGACACCCACACAAGACCGCCACACCAAAGGTCAGTGAGAAACTGGTGAAAACAAAACCTCCACCGTCACGCCAACAGAAACACGCCCATGCTATCACGACACACGAATCCACGCAGCGGTCTTTCAACTGCGGTATTCCATTGGCTCAAAATACACACACATCTCCAAAACACCGCCACATTGGACAATTCAAAATACATACACCTGATACACATACAAACACCACTCCCACACACCCAACACATTATAAAACACACACCCACATCACCCACAAACCCCTATGGCCAAAAATCTGAGACGAAGGCCAGATAGACAGAGAGCACAGCAACTGAGAACCCCAACATACAGAGGCACACAACACCATCACCCATACAACATTACACGCACAATACACCACACACCACTACACATCACCACACACATCAACACTTACACCACCCCACACATCACCCACACCACCTCATGTCACGCCAAAGACACCCCCGGTTTTCCGAGGAGGAGCTCAGGGTCATGGTGGAGGAAATCCTACGGGTAGAGCCACAGCTATTTGGCTCACAGGTGCAGCACACATCCATAGCCAGGAAGATGGAGCTATGGCAAAGAATCGTGGACAGGGTCAACGCAGTGGGACAGCATCCAAGAAATCGGGAGGACATCAGGAAGAGGTGGAACGACCTACGGGGGAAGGTGCGTTCTGTGGTATCCAGGCACAACATCGCGGTACAGCGGACTGGCGGCGGACCCCCACCTCCTCCCCCACAACTAACAACATGGGAGGAGCAAGTCTTGACCATCATGCATCCAGAGGGCCTCAGAGGAGTCGGTGGAGGAATGGACACTGGTAAGTTAAATCTCAACTATCATATCCCCCACCCTACCTTCATGCCATCACACACCCCCACCCTCACCCCCTCCCCTATCACTCCAACTCCTCACTAATGTACTCATAACACAAACCACCCATCCCAACACCAAGCCCCGCATGGAAAAACAAAGCATGGTCAGCCCTCACCAAAGCATGCTCACTGCACATACCCATAACAACCCCCTAACCATCCTCACACAAACCCACACACAGGAATGCTTGCACTGGGGTACACAAACACCCACCCATTGCACACCATTACTCACACACATATACTAATCATGCTCTTATATCCCTGCAGGACCATTATGGAACGTCACCACACCGGAGGGTCCAGACAACTCCACTCCACCCACAGAAGAGGCCCACAGTGACAACAGCAGCTCTGCCCTACTGGATCCTGATGACCAGCCCGGACCATTGTGGGCCTCGGGACAGTCGGTTCCCCTTGCACAGGCACAGCCCAACACTGACCTTCCACCCTCTGGTAACACCAGCACAGCACCCACCCAGCGGGCCCATACCTCCGTACCCAGGACACGTCAATCAGCGGTGTGTCCACCGCTACAGGGAACCCAGGATAACCCACCACCCCAACAACAACAGGGACCTGGGGGCAGTGGTAGTGGGCACACGGTCCAGAAGACGGAGGCACAGGAACACAGGGGAATTGGGAGGGCTGCTGTGCGACGGGGGTGGACAGGCCAAGGGAACCCACCCTTCATGAGGCCCTCTCCTCCATCATGGGAGCCTACCACCACTCCCAGGAGACGATGGCGACGGTCCTGGCCAAGTTTCAGGAGACCCAGCGCCTGCAGGACAAACTGTATTTGGGGTTCAGGGAGGAGCTCAGAACCATCAGCTCCACCCTGGGCACCATCGTAGGGGTGCTGAAGGACATACAAAAGACCATGAGGGACACCGTGGCACTCCAAGGGGCCCCTGACACTAGCATGGACGATGAACTGCCCACCACCTCCGCCGGCGCTAGTGGACAGGACGCCCTGCCACAGGACCACCACAGCAGCACCCCACCCCCTGCAGACGGACAACCACCCCGCAAGCAGTCCCTGAGATCCAGGAACAGGACAGAGCAAGATGGCAAGACCCCCGCCAGTAAATGAGACCACCCTGATTGTCCTCCCACTGTCTCACTTCCTATGCCCGTATGGGCAGTACACCTGTGTGACTAATGGACTGGACTCTGCCATGGACATTCCTCCACCGTCCCCCCTCACCATATCACTACCCCTCTCCATTTTTGAGCACTGAAATAAACACCCTTGAACTACAAAAAAATCTGGAGTCAGTCTGTGATTTGGTAAATATGTATAATCAATGACAGTGTCAACATGCGTTTCCAGTTTTAAAGCCAACATACCTATGTCACACATCACAAGTCCTTGAAGGATGCAAGCAGATGACACACGTTGCTAACCACACCTGTGAAACCGTAATGGAAAGGTACAACTCAGTGACCAAATATTGCTATGAACTGACAGACAGGCTAGAGGTAGAAGTGTGAAAGTGAATGCAAGGGTAAAAAGAAAACTGTTCTCACCTGTGTGTCACTGGAAATATTGCCGTACGACTGACTCCCTGTTGTCTATGTCTTCTTCCTCAGCGTCCTCCTCATCACTGTCCACAGGCTCCACAGCTGCCACAACACCGCCATCTGGACCATCCTCCTGCAGAAAAGGCACCTGGCGTCGCAAAGCAAGATTGTGAAGCATCGAGCAGGCGATGATGATCTGGCACACCTTCCTTGGTGAGTAGAATAGGGAACCACTTGTCATATGCAGGCACCTGAACCTGGCCTTCAGGAGGCCGAAGGTGCGTTCGATCACCCTCCTAGTCCGCCCATGGGTCTCATTGTAGCGTTCCTCTGCCCTGGTCCTGGGATTCCTCACTGGGGTCAATAGCCAGGACAGGTTGGGGTAACCAGAGTCCCCCAATAGCCACACCTGGTGCATCTAGAGTTGACCCATCATAAAAGGGATGCTGCTATTGCGCAGGATGTAGGCGTCATGCACTGAGCCAGGGAACATAGCATTTACCTGGGAGATGTACTGGTCTGCCAAACATACCATCTGTACATTCATGGAATGATAACTCTTCCGGTTCCTGCACACCTGTTCACTCCTGTGGGGGGGGGACCAGAGCTACATGGGTCCCATCAATAGCACCTATGATGTTTGGAATATGTCCAAGGGCATAGAAGTCACCTTTCACTGTTGGCAAATCCTCCCTCTGAGGAAAAACGATGTAGCTCCTTACGTGTTTCAGCAGGGCAGACAACACTCTGGACAACACGTTGGAAAACATAGGCTGGGACATCCCTGATGCCATGGCCACTGTTGTCTGAAACGATCCACTTGCAAGGAAATGGAGCACTGACAGCACCTGCACTTGAGGGGGGATTCCTGTGGGATGGCGGATTGGTGACATCAGGTCTGGCTCCAACTGGGTACATAATTCCTGGATAGTGGCACGGTCAAACCTGTAGGTGATAAGTAAATGTCGCTCCTCCATTGTCAACAGGTCCACCAGCGGTCAGTACACCGGAAGGATTCCGCCATCTTCTCAAATGTCCAGCTGACGGTGCCTAGGAAGGACAACAGCGACCACAGAGCCAACAAAATCCCAGGTATGTACCCACAGATACACAGAGCACGACACCAAAGACAAAAATCTTCCTGTATGTGTGTCAAGTGTAGGCCCAGGTATGTGTGAAGCAGTTGCAAATTAAGCCATGTGGGCCCCTGAAATGGCAGCTGCCTGACCTCTAAACTGGGAGGTCGGTGGTCGAAGACGTGACCGTCATTTTCTATCTGTTCAATCACTTGATACCTGATCTTCGACAGGAGAGGACCTACACTGCAAGTGCTGCTGTGACCTCAGTCTGGAAGAGACAATGGCTGCTGCGTCTGGGGAAAGGGCCCCTGCCTTCACTGCTCAGGAGTTGGAGAAGCTCGTGGGCGGGGTCCTCCCCCAGTACACGCTATTCTACGGACCTCCAGACCAACAGGTAAGTACACAGGGAGCACGTTGTATGGGGTATGCCTGGGTGGAGAGGGCTGGTTGTAAGAGGGAAGGGGGCAGAGTGCAGTGAACATAAAGGACTGTGAATGCATGTGCCACATGGCAAGGGCAGGGATGGGGCCACTCACTTTGACGGTGCTCTTGCTGATGGCTTCTCTTCTTCCCCTGTGCATGTCATGTAGGTCAGCTCCCACCAGAAGAAGGACATTTGGCGTGCCATCGCCAAGGACGTCCGGACCCTGGGGCTCCACCAGAGACGGGGCACCCACTGCCGTAAAAGATGGGAGGAGATTCGCCACTGGAGCAAGAAGATGGTAGAGGCTCAGCTGCTGATGGCCTCCCAATGTGGGAGGGGTGCCCGTCGCCCCATGACCCCCCTGATGTTCCGGATCCTGGCAGTGGCCTACCCTGAGTTGGATGGGCGCTTGAGGGCATCACAGCAGACACAAGGGGGTGAGTACACCCCATTCTGGGGACTTTGCGTGCAGTTGAGGGGTCTAGGTGTGGGAGGAGGGCTGTGTGTTTCCCTAGGCCAGGGCGACTTCCATAGGCTAGGCCCCTCCGTAATGCAGGCCATGTGGCACTCCACTCCACCGCAGTAGAGTGCCAAGTACAGGTATACATGCCCCTGTGGCATCCATGTGTGCAGATGTCCACCATAGCCATGTAGGCCATATCCCAGAATTGCATCTGTAGAGGCCAGGAGCACGGCGTAGTGCAGGGGGCTGCTGTGTCTGTATTGTCCGCCAACGGTAGCGGTAAGCCATGCACTCAACCTGTCTTTCTTCTGTCGCCCCCCCCCCTTTCTCTGCTCTCCCTGTTCTTTTGTGCATCAGCATCATCAGGCAGAGGTACAGTGGCACCGGAGCACGAGGGAGCTGCATCCCACATGGCCACGGAGGGCCACACCACGGACTCAGAATGCACCAGTGGGACGTAGGGCGAGGGTAGCTTCACTCCGGGCACCGGATCTCCAACCAGCGACACGGACTCGTCCACCGATGGGAGCTCCCTTGTGGTGGTGGCACCATCTGTGCCCCACACTTCTACAGGTACAGCCGCCACCTCCCCTACCAGCACTGCCCTCCCAGCAGCCCTTCAGCGTTCGCCCCGTGCCCGCTCACCCAGGAGGGTGGGCATCACCTTCGCCCCAGGCACCTCAGCCCCTGCCCCTGTCACCCCTGCTGCCCTTAGTGAGGAGGCCATTGACCTCCTCAGGTCACTCACTGTTGGGCAGTCTACCATTGTGAATGCCATCCAGGGTGTAGAAAGGGAGTTGCAACACGGTAATGCATTCCTGGAGGGCATTCATTCTGGTCAGGCTGCCCTTCATCAAACCCTGCAATCTTTGGCCTCAGCACTGATGGCAGCCATTGTCCCTGTGTCTAGCCTCCCCCCTCCAACTTCCTCCACCCAGACCCAAGCCCCTGTACCCCAGCCTATCCCAAGCACACCAACAGACAAGCATGCACACACCTCAACACACAAAAGTAGCTCAGGCAAACATAGGCACCACACATCCCACAGGCACTCACACAAGCATCAGACACATACAGACACAGCAACATCCACTGCCTACACTGTGTCCCCCTCCTCATCGTCTCCCTCCTCCCTCCCAGTGTCGTCTACACTCTCACCTGCATGCACTACATCTACAGGCACTAGGACTCGCACCAGAACACCCAGCACCACACCCGCTCACCTGCACTCACCACCCCCACTCCCATTTACACGTCCCCTGTGTCCTCTCCCAGTGTGTCTGTGACGCCCCCTCCCAAAGTACACAAACGCGGGCACCCACACACCCAACATCCATCCACCTCACGACAGCCTCCAGTACCTGCACATGCACCCAAAACACATAAAGTGACACCTCCTACAACCACCTCCTATTCCTCCACTCCCAGACCCCCTCCAGCTACCCATCCCAGTGTTCGTCATAAACTCTCCCTCAGCAACGTTGACCTCTTTGCCCCCATCCCTACCCCTCCAATTCATAAGTTCCCTAGTAGCGCCTCAGCCAAAAAGACTCCAGTACCAGTGGTGCATGTTACAGGTGTGTGGAGTGCACCGGCCACCAGGGCAGGCAGTGTGACACGGAGCCAAAGCACTGCCAGTCCACCCCCTGTAAAGCATCTCAAGTTGGAAAGTGGCCGACGGGACAGGGTGAAGACTCCTGGCGGCAAAACTGCTCACAAGGGTCCCAGGGGGATTGCAGAGTCAGCTGTGACTCCTCCAAAGGTGGTGAAGGGCCAGAGGAAGTCTGCACAGTCTGGTGAGAGCAGCACGGCGGAGAAGGGCGCCATCCTCCCCGGCGGCCGGGACGCCACCGCCAGCACCGTCGTCACTGGTCAGGAGACCACCGCCAGAGTCAGTGCCCAGGAGGGCAGGAGTATCGTCACTGGTCAGGAGACCACCGCTGGAGTCAGTGCCCAGGAGGGCAGGAGTATCATCACTGGTCAGGAGACCACCGCCAGAGTCAGTGCCCAGGAGGGCCCCGGCTGCCACAGCCCCGCTGGAAAATTAGGGACCGTCATGCCACACACCAATGCACAGGTCAGAGACCGCCATGGCAAAGCACTGCTGAACAAGGGAATCACCGCCATGGTGAAGACCGCTGAACAGGGCACAGCACCGCTGAACAGGGCAGAGAACCGCTGATCAGATCAGAGACCGCCATGGCAAAGCACCGCTGAACAAGGGAATCACCGCCATGGTGAAGACCGCTGAACAGAGCACAGCACCGCTGAACAGGGCAGAGAACCGCTGAACAGATCAGAGACCGCCATGGCAAAGCACCGCTGAACAAGGAAACACCGCCACATCAAGCATCGTTATCCTATGTACAGCTGGGACTGTGACGGAACAGGAACCGTCACGGGGAGTTAAATGCAGTGTGGGCACCATTCCCCCTCCAGAACCAGTGGAGACTGTTATCCACTTGAGAGACTTTGGCTTTGCAATCCCCAGGATTGTTCAGTGGGCAAACTAACCACTGTAGAGACTTGAGAGACTGTGACTTTGCACTCCCCAGGATTGTTCAGTGGGCAAACCACCCACTGTAGAGACTTGAGAGACTGTGGCTTTGCACTCCCCAGGATTGTTCAGTGGGCAAACCAACCACTGTAGAGACTTGAGAGACTGTGGCTTTGCACTCCCCAGGATTGTTCAGTGGGCAAACCACCCACTGTAGAGACTTGAGAGACTGTGGCTTTGCACTCCCCAGGATTGTTCAGTGTGCAACCCACCCACTGTAGAGACTTGAGAGACTGTGGCTTTGCACTCCCCAGGATACATCAATGGGCATGGAGCCCCGTCGTGGATCTGGCGTGGTGCTGTAATCCGGCTGAGGTGCCCCCCCTTCCCTTCCCCCTGAGGTGCCTGTTGTATTTCGATCTGATACCCCAGCAGTGTTCTCTCCGTTTGTGGACAGGTATCTATTGTGGGCTTCGCCCATGCATTTTTTGGACCAGTGGTGCACGGACATTGATATGTGCATACCTGCACTGCTTCTCGTAATGTATATACTTTTGAATGTATATATATATATATATATCTGTATATATTTGGTAACTGTATTTTGATACATTACAATTTTTTGACTGATTTCCTTTGGTCTTTGCATTCTTCCGGGGGGGTTGTGGGTTGTTACTGTGATGTTTTGACATGCATAGCTGTGTGTGTTATAATGTGCGAGGGTGGGGGTGTTTCGTGTGTGTCCCCCTGACTTTTGCCTCCCCTATGTCGTAGGTGCAGTACTCACCGTTGTCTTCGTCGCTGCCGTTGCTGGTGTTCGTAAATGAGCAGGAAGACAAGGGCAGGTAGGATTTGTAATTCCGGCTCCATGGGGTCCGCCTTCCTCATGGAGTGTGTTAAGGTGAGCGTTTTCCCATTGCAAAATCTGTTTCTGCCGTGTTTTTATCCATGGTGAATCCGCCCCGGAAAAGGTGGCGGATTGGCGGGTTGTGATAGTGTGGGCGGTACATTGTCTGCCACCTGTCTGTTGGCGGTGACCGCTGCACTGCTTGTCTGTACCGCCGTGGCGGTCGTAGTGTTAAAGTGGCTGTCTATATTGGCGGTTTCCGCCACGGTCATGATTCCCTTTTTTTGTCCGCCGGCCTGTTTGCGGTATTACCGCACCTTTAACACCGTCCGCCAGGGTTGTAATGACTCCCAATGTCACTTCTACTCCAAATTACATGAACCTAACCTCCACCCAAATTTTTTCTCATAAGAAGCATCTTCACATTAGCCTGGACCTGATTTGCTCCTGCCAGAGACACATCTGGTTTTGTTTTCTTCAGATCTCTTTTCTTCACATATCTACCTTCCTGCTTATGTATCGCTCCCCTTCTTCTGCATCTATCTGATTAATTCTCTAATTTGCAATCTCATTCCAGGAAGTCTCATGTTTAATATATCCTTGACACTAAAATCCAATCTGTGACTTCTCTTTAAGGGCTTTGATTTCTCCACTCAGCACTTCAGATAACCTTTCATATGCCTATCCTGCACTTTTGGTAATGTCTTTTCACATGAACCACAGTTAGTCCTCTGCGTAAGCCTCTAATTAGGCTGGGTCTAATATCATTTTGTTTAATTGCAATTTCAGTCTGCACATATTGAATGATGATTCTTTCTTAGGAATGTTGTCTGCCTTGGGGCTGTAATTTGCTATACCTGTTGCACTTTCACTTAGATTATTTAACTAATCATTTAATTCCTGTGCAGTGAAACCTCTCAATCTTACTAACTTATTCTGTAACACTTCTACTTTTGAAGGACCTGCAATTTGCTGATTTGGGGTATTTGGAATAGACATTTTTTTCTGGTATATTAAAAGGTATTCTTACTTGTAGGGTAATGTAATGAACATTTAGGGGTTCATTACGAGTTGGGCCTTTCCGTGACCGCCATGTCGGTGGGCCGGCGGAGAAGACTGTCAAATTATGACCATTGCGGTCTTCCCAACAGAAGACAGTTAAATTACCAGCAGTACCGCCAGCGTGTTAATGCCACCACAGATGGCTATAACCACCTTCAGGCTGGTGGACACCATGTTACCGCCGGACACATTACGAGGCTGCACACCTCCAAGGTTTTCACTGCGGTCACACGGCCACGAAAATCCTGGCGGAAACCAACGCTATAAAAGGAAACACATACCAGTCTGGATCCGCCATGGAACCTGAACTGCACGTCTTCCCTCTGCTCCTGCTCGTCCAACGACTCCGGAACCAGCGACAAAGACAACAACTGGGAGTACACACACCTACCTGACATACCCATATGCACATACACACACACCTACATACATACACACACACACCTATACTACACACAGGCACACAAATACTACATAAATGCACACCCATAATACACACACCACAGCGAACACACATGTGCAATACACACAGCAACACACAGACACACAGCACCCGTACAGTTGAATACTACAATACACAACAGCACCAATTCACACAACAACACTATTACCGTAACTACACAAATGCTTCGTCAAGCGATCGCAGTACACACCTCCACATGACACCACATACATACTACAGCATGTAACAACACCTGACAACCAAGATACACAATCACACAACCATACAACGAAGCATATGTCATACCATGCTAATACAACGCAGCTGAGATATCCATCACTACACGCACGCACACACAACACCCACACAAGGACACAAAACACCATCATTACACATCTCAATACAAACATTTCACAATTAATCCACATACATGCATGTACCAAACACAAACATATTCTACACACAATTCACAGTCATCACAGCGGGACAAAAGCCAGGGCCACACACACACATGCAGGCCAGATACTACAGCTAGCACAACCCACACACACACGTCACACACAAACAAACCAAAGACGCCAAATACAATACAGCCATGTGGAAAGAAAAGCAAGACAAGTATGTTACCATCGAAGCCAACTACAGGTTGGGCCAGATGTATTAAAAATCTTTGGGTAGGAAGAAAATACATAACTGTACACAATAATCAGCCCATTGGACAGTTTTTTGTGTGCCCCTAATTGACTCCTGACTACCAAATGACCTCATA